>NC_000071.6:72688284-72873284 GCF_000001635.26 Mus musculus
ATACTTAAAACACCCAGGCTCCTTGCAAGGCAACTAGGAATGCAAAAACCCATGAGAGGAGATTGTGTGTGTGTGTGTGTGTGTGTGTGTGTGTGTGTGTTATAGTAAGCTCATATCTTTCTTTTTTCTTTTTGAAAGGTTTATTTATTATAGATAAGTACACTGTAGCTGTCTTCAGACACACCAGAAGAGGTCATCAGATCTCATTACAGAGGGTTGTGAGCCACCATGTGATGGCTGGGATTTGAACTCAGGACTTCTAGAAGAACAGCCAGTGCTCTTAACCACTGAGCCATCTCTCCAGCCCCAAGCTCGTATCTTTCATGTCTCCCTTTTCAAGTTCTCTTGCCAAACTTCCCCTTTCTGTCCTGCAATATACCTCTACATTTTCTTTTTGTAGCACCCGGTCTTAGTTTGGGTTGTATTGTTGTGAAGGGATACCATGACCAAGGCAACTCCTCTAAAGGAGAACATTGAATTGGAGCTAGCTTACTGTTTCAGAGGTTTAGTCCATTATCATCATGGCAGGAACAGCAAGCAGGCAGGCATGATCCTGGAGAAGGAGCTGAAGAGTTCTACATCTTGATCCGAAGACAGCAAGAAGAGACTGAGTACCACACTGGGCATAGCCTGAATATATAAGAGACCTCAAAGCCCCTCCCCACAGTTACACTCTTTCTCTAAAAAGACCACACCTCCTAACAATGCTTGTCTTAGTCGGGGTTTCTATTCCTGCACAAACATCATGCCAAGAAGCGAGTTGGGGAGGAAAGGGTTTATTCGGCTTACACTTCCACACTGCTGTTCATCACCAAAGTAAGTCAGGACTGGAACTCAAGCAGGTCAGAAAGCAGGAGCTGATGCAGAGGCCATGGAGGAATGTTATTTACTGGCTTGCTTCCTCTGGCTTGCTCAGCTTGCTTTCTTATAGAACCCAAGACTACCAGCCCAGAGATGTTCCCACCCACAAGGGGCCTTTCCCCCTTGATCACTAATTGAGAAAATGCCTTACAGTTGGATCTCATGGAGGCATTTCCTCAACTGAAGCTCCTTTCTCTGTGATAACTCCAGCTGTGTCAAGTTGACACACAAAACCAGCCAGTACAGTGCTACTCTTTTGGGGTCAAGCATTCACATACATGAGTTTATACAGGCCATACCAATGCAAATCACCACACATCCAAAATCTGCTGTCCTCCCCAATATTTTAAATTATACCTGGAATATACTGCAAAGATGACAGCAAAGAGTGAGGGATAATACCAAATAGATTATACCAAATTGTGCCTCAACCAACAAAACCTTAATATGATCCAGGATATCTTTAAAAGTCTCTAGGCTACTGTCATGGCTAGCAGAGAGTGGCCCAGTGTGGCGAGGATACGGAGTGAGTGAAACCCCCAAGCACGGATGCTACTTGCATCCTTGGCATCTTCGTTCACGAACACTGCTTAACGTGTTTGGAAGGCTAAATGTGCAGATGGCTTTGGCTCTGAAATGCCACTCCTTGGCATATGCCTAACCAAAATATAGACATATTTTCTCTAAAAGACAACAACAAAAATCTTAGTCGTTTAAAAGTCAGAGGAAGTGCAAATAGCCAAAAAAAAGTAGAACAGAGAAGTGGAATGGCTATATAATAATGTAAGTCAATGCAGAAATAGACAAATACAATGAGATGTAACTCACAGATAGACCAAATATATATATGCCAGGTACCAAAGAGTACTCGCTATAGGATTCCATCCATATAAACACAGAGATAGCCCACACTAATCCTTGGTATTAGAGATCATGGTATTAAAACTATGTATTGACCAGTTCGGTAGCACATGTCTCTAATCTCAGAATTCTAGAGGCAGAGGCAGAGGCAGAGGCAGAAAGATCTTTGTGAGTTCAAGGCCAGCCTGGTCTACATAGTGAATTCTGGGACAGCAAAGACTACATAGAGAGTCTCTGACTCCAATGGAATAAACAAGCAAATAAACAAATAAACTAATAAACTCTGGGGTTAGTGATTTAGATAGGAAGAGCAAATTACTTGAGATTCTGGGGAACATTACTTCTTGGCCTGCATCTGGCTACACAGATGTCTGCGCCGTATGAATATTAGTAAGACTATCTACACATTGTGTGCTTTTCTCTTTTTCTAGTTTTAAATTTGTTTCTAGTCAACACAGCTGCCACACTAGACTGGGGCTCAGATCAGTGCACTGCCCAGCCCTCACCAGAGAGCTTCCTGCAGTCTGTGGAAATTAACCCAGAGACCTACAACTGAACAATGTTCAGTGGGCTGGCACACTCAGCCCTAAAGGAGACGTCATTACCAAGCCTCACCCTCAAGGCACAGGGATCTATGCATAAAGAAAGCCAGAGAGGCTATAAGAGTCAGAGACAGCAGCTGACTGCAAAGAATCAGCCTCTCCCAGACACAACAGAATGGATGCACATGTGAACGCATAGAGATTCTGACAGCATGCATGAGACCCACATAGGTTCAAGCCAAATGAGGTCCCAGAAGGGAAAATGGAAACATCTTAGTCAGGGTTTTATTGCTGTAAAGAGACACCATGTGTGGGAAGCCACATATGCCATTACAAGGTGGCGCTGGCTACCGCTGGCCACCACGCATAAGTCTGGGTAAACAACCAATGTGTACATATGCGGTAAAATTTTTCACCAAGTCACTGCCTGGCCCGGGCATGATAATGAGGCTCTGCAAGGTACTGAGAGAGAATAACCAATCAGATGAGAGACATGCAAATGAGGTATGATAATGAGGCTCAGTGAGGTACTGAGAGAGAATAACCAATCAGATGAGGAACATGCAAATGAGGTAGAATGCATAACCAACCCAGGTGTGAGACACGCCTCTCCTAGGCCTATATAAGCAGCACCAGTTCTGGACTCGGGGTCTTCTTGCCTATGCAGTAAATGCTCTCCCAATAAACGTGTTGCAGAAGGATCCTGTTGTGGCGTCTGCTTTGCTGGTGAGTCGGGCGCTCACAACCATGACCACAGCAAACCTTTTAAAGGAAAGCATTTAACTGGGGCTGGCTTACAGATTAGAGGTTTAGTTCATTATCATCATTGGTGAGGAACATGGCAGCATGCTGGCAGAGATGATGTTGCAGAAGTAGCTGAGAGTTCCACATCTGAATTGGCAAGCAGCAGGAAAAGAGAGACACTGTGCCTGGCTTGGGCATTTGAAACCTCAAAGCCCACCTCCAATGACACACTTCCTCCAACAAGGCCACACCTGCTAATAGTGCCACTCTCTATGAGCCTATGGGAGCCATTTTCATTCAAACCACCACAGACACAAAGTCCCACCCCTAACCAAAAAGCTATTTGAGATAGATGCCTTTTGAGAAAGGAGACATTAATGCTCTTCAACAAAGTGTCACTGGATAGATCAACCATAGTCCAGTATAGGCACAATGCCCAAGAATATATGGCAAAAAAAAAAAAGGGTCCCATTTTTTGTGCAATTTTTGTTTCGTTTTAGGTTTGGTTTTATCTGATTGACTTTCTGGTTTTTAGTTTGCCTGCTTTGATTTTCATTTTTGCTGTTGTCTTTCTTTTTTCTTTTAGAGAGGAAGAGTTGTCAAGCTGAATGGGGAGTGGGCGAGGAAGTGAGGACATCTGGGAGGGGTTGTGAGAGGGGAAAGTATGCTCAAAATATGATATATGAAAAACCAATAAAAATTTAAAGATTTATTTGTTTACACATATAAGCAATATATTTGCATGTATGTCAAACTGACAAAAGAAGGCATCGGATCCCATTGTAGACAGCTGTGAGCCACCATGTGGTTGCTGGGAATTGAACCCAGAACCTCTGAAAGAGCAGCCAGTGCTCTTAACTGCTGAGCCATCTCCCCAGCCCCAATACATTTTTAAAGGAAAAATAACTTTCAGTCTTCTGCAGTGCTGGAAATTGAACAGGGGACTTCATACATGATCAGTATGCGCTGTTTTTCTGAGCTAAATTCCCAGCTCTGTATACTTATGCATGTCGGAGGATACCATAGCAAGCCAATACATGTTTCTCTACGACCTAGAACCTACTTAAGGGGACTTTCGGTTTACTCCCTCCCAGCCCCAGTCTTCATAAGTGATCCTTGTTAAGAAGTTAAGATAAAATTGTAGTGCTGGGTGCCTGACCCCATGTCTGTGGTATATATTGTGGATCCTAAGTCGTATTAGGTAACAAAATGTCTGGATTCCGGTGAACTGTTGACCTACATGATATTTTTTACAGGGAACTTATTTGGTAGGAACCCATTATTTACATACTGCCCCTCCCTGCTGGGTGGCTGTAAAGGAACATACTTCATGTTCATGTTTTCACTCTATGCTGCTAGTGGCCTTTCTTTTATTTATTTTAAAAAATATATTTTAATTACAGTTTCCTCTTGCCAGTTCCTGTCCACGTCCTCCCTCCGGATCCACCCCTTTCTCTCTCTCAGTAGAAAAGAGCAGGCTTCTAAGAGACAACAGCCAAATATGACAAAGGAAAATAGAGTAAGAGAAAACTTCACTGTCACGTGGAGGTTGGACCAGGCAACCCAACAGAAGGAGAACGGGCCTCAGGAGAAAGCACAAGCATCAGAGTCCCACATGGTCACACAGCCAGGAGTCCCATGAACGCTGGAATATAAACGCAGAGGACCTGGAGCAGACCCATGTCAGCCCAGTGCCTATTGCTTCGGTCTCTATGAACTCACATGGCCCTTTCTCAGTTGATTTAGGGAACCACGTTCTCCTGGTATCCTCCTTCCCCTTGCTTCTTACACTCTTTCTGTCTCCTCTTCTGTGGGGTCCCCTGCTCTCAGGAGAGAGATTGGATGGAGACATCCCATTCAGAGCTGGGTATTCCAAGGTCTCATTCTCTGTGTAATGTCTGGCTGTGGGTGGGTCTCTGTAGCTGTTCACATCTGCATGAGGAAGACAAGGAAGGGGATTTCTAGAATCAAGGTGAACTGCACATGACATTGATTCCAACACCAGCAACCACTCATGTTCTCTGGGCAGGTGAGGGCGAGCGTGGCTTGGTTTCATGGAGACAAAGTGGCTGTTCACAGAGACAAGAGGCTGCGTGTGCACTATTCTCTGGAAGGTATCCTTCTATAAAACAACGACAAAAAGCTGGTGCTAGAATAACTGTGTCTTGTGGGAATGTAAACTTGTACAGCCAGGAAGGAAATCAGTGTGTAAGTTCCTCAGAAAATTGGAAATCAATGTATCTCAAAACCCAGCTCTAACGCTCTTGGGCATACACCCAAAGGACGCTTTGTCCTAACACAAGTACACTTGCTAAATCATGCTCATTGCTGCTCTATATCTATAATAGTCAGAAACCAGAAATAACCTAGATGTCACTCAACAGCAGAATGGACTAAAATGAAGATGGTACATTTACACAATAGAGTATTACTCAGTTGTTAAAAACAGTGACATCATGAAATTTACAGCAAATGGATGGAACTAGAAAAAAACTCATCCTGAGTGAGGTTATTCAGACCCAGAAAGATAAATATAATACATATTCACTTATATGGGGATATTAGCCATTAGCTAAATAATAACAAAGCTACAACCCATAGACTCAGAGAGGTTAGGTATAGAGGAAGGGATTCGGTTGGGTGGGGGTGGGGGGCACATGGATGTCCCTGGGAGTGGGAAATAGAGTGGATTTTATGGGTAGAGTAGGTTACAGTGGATCAGGTGGAGTGGGGAGAGGGGATGGGGTTGAGGGAGGGAATACAATACTACGTGGTGACCAGAACCAAAGACTAGATAGCTCAGAAATTTAGGGTAAAACCAAATACTACTGGCTCAAAAATTAATAATAAAAAGATTCCTAATGCTATTCTGCTATTCTCATAGATCAGTACCTTGTTCAGACAGCATCAGCGACACTTGCTCCTGATGCAGATGTGAACAGCTACAGAGACCCACCCACAGCCAGACATTACACAGAGAGTGAGACCTTGGAATACCCAGCTCTGAATGGGATGTCTCCATCCAATCTCTCTCCTGAGAGCAGGGGACCCCACAGAAGAGGAGACAGAAAGAGTGTAAGAAGCAAGGGGAAAGAGGATACCAGGAGAACGTGGTTCCCTAAATCAACTGAGAAAGGGCCATGTGAGTTCATAGAGTCCGAAGCAATAGGCACTGGGCTGACATGGGTCTGCTCCAGGTCCTCTGTGTTTATATTCCAGCGTTCATGGGACTCCTGGCTGTGTGACCATGTGGGACTCTGATGCTTGTGCTTTCTCCTGAGGCCCGTTCTCCTTCTGTTGGGTTGCCTGGTCCAACCTCCACGTGACAGTGAAGTTTTCTCTTACTCTATTTTCCTTTGTCATATTTGGCTGTTGTCTCTTAGAAGCCTGCTCTTTTCTACTGAGAGAGAGAAAGGGGTGGATCCGGAGGGAGGACATGGACAGGAACTGGCAAGAGGAAACTGTAATTAGGATATATATTTTAAAATAAATAAAAGAAAGGCCACTAGCAGCGTAGAGTAAAAACAAGAACATGAAGTATGTTCCCTTACAGCCACCCAGCAGGGAGGGGCAGTATGTAAATAATGGGTTCCTACCAAGTAAGTTTCCCTGTAATCAGGCTTGTAGTTTACACAGTGCTCTACTGATGGGGTTTCTGAAGCACTTGGAAATAATAAAAATCAATTTCCAGTCAATTCCCACTAAGATATCAGATAAACTAAGAGCTGTCCTGAAACTAGCTATGTAAATCAGGCTATCCTAGAACTCACAGAGCCTCCTTCCTCTGCCTCAGGTACTGGGATTAAAGGGGTTGGACCTAGGTCTCCCTGCTCATACGTAGCAGATGTGCAGCTTGGTCTTCAGGTGGGTCCTGAACAACTGGAGAGGGGCTGTCCCAAAAGCTGTTGCCTGTACATGGGACATGTTCTAGCTGGCCTGCCTTGTCTGGCCTCAGTGGGAGAGGAAGCACCTAACCTTACAGAAACTTGAAGTGCCAGGGTTGGGAGGGAAACCCAAGGCCTTCCCACCCACCCAGAGGAGAGAATGGAAGAGAGGAGGCGGGAAGGATTGTGGGACGGGGTGACCGGGAGGAGGGCATTAGAAAGATGTAAAGTGAATAAATAAATAAATAAATAAGACGGGCGTGGTGGCTCACGCCTTTAATCCCAGCACTTGGGAGGCAGAGGCAGGTGGATGTCTGAGTTCGAGGCCAGCCTGGTCTACAAAGTGAGTTCCAGGACAGCCAGGGCTACACAGAAAAACCCTGTCTCGAAAAACCCTAAATAAATAAATAAATAAATAAATAAATACAAAGGAGTGTGCCACCACACTGAGATAAATTAAGGATTTAACTGTGACTGTTGATTGTTTCATTTGCGTAATGGCACATCTGGACACCTTCTTGCGGCCTCCTTATTTGGACAGAATAAGACATCTGTCAGAAAGAACCAGAGATGTCGTTATGATGAAATGTCTTAGGTTACTGTCTCACGTATACAGAGGATGGACGCAGAACTAAAGGTGGGCTCTCACATATTCAGAGGATGAACTATCAAAACTGAAAGCAGGCTCTGGATTCCCCTGATAACAGAGAGCATTTAGAAATAGAAATTTCATCAAGATATGCTCAAAGGGTGCTTTGGTTCATATTTTAAACAGTGTTAAAAACTAGAATGCAAAAACTTAGGTCCCACAATAAACAGAAAGAAGAGTTTATTAAATAACATATGGCACGATTATAAAAGACATTTCCAGAATGTTCACATAGGTTTCCAAAGCTATGTTTCCTATAAACATTTATACAGCCCCAAACATGAAACTGTTGAAAAGATTTCTTCATTTCATGAGTTGGCAGAATCTAATTTTTTCCCCTCTTTGCATGGACCACTCGAAAGAGAAATGTCAGCGCTCAAGAATGATGTTGCCTCAGCCTTATGAAGAATAAGGGGTCTCTGTACACTTAAGGGACCTGGGGGTCATCAGCCACTTGGAAGGTTGGTGTGGAGCATACTCTTTTCACATACAGGATGTGGAAGGAGCTCAGAAGTGTAGTTCAGAAGTCTCACACTTGTACAAGACTACGATCAGACTATTTTGCATTGAAATCAGTGTGACAAGCCTGTGACCTTTGCTTCGTCGCCAAGAGTCAACAACCCTGGTGGAGATACTCCCTATCCGAGATGCCCATGATTTCACCTTGCGACCGTTTTTTTGCAAGATGACCCTGTGGGCTGGAGTTCCACTTAAGGTCACCTGCGAGCTGGCACTGCATTTAAGGTCACCACGTTTCTGCGATCTCCGTGAGAACCTGAAGCAGCTCAGCAAATGTCGGACGGCCTTTAGGGCTCTGGAAAACAGAGAGAGAGCTGATGAGCGCAGCTTGCTTCTCACCCAGACAGCAGCTGTGGAACATGCAGGGAGCTCAGCCCATGCTGATTCTGCACAAAGTGAACAACAGCATGCCTTGGCGGACACACAGCGAGCAGCATGATTTACATGTGAGGAAGGCATGGATGGGTGTGGATGCGTATAAAGCAAGGGCACAGAAAAAACGGCAGGGAGCTGCTGCTATGTAAATAAATGTAAGAGGAATAAGTATTTCAACTTGGTTGTTCAATCACACCAACCACTTTTCAAGTTCTCTGGAGCCAGAGGGGCCTGGTGTGTGGACAGAGCACATGTAGGATATTTCTACCCCGACAGAAACTTCATCTGGAAAATGACAGGGATTCAGTGTGAGGTCCCCAATTCCACATCAGTACTGGCTTACTATGCTGGTCCCCTCTAGCAGGAAGGGTTTCACATAGAAAGCAAAAGGCACATCTCCCAGTCTCCTCCAGGAACCCTGTAGATCCTGGAGCACACAGTCAACCAAACCTTTGACCTCGGAAGCAGAGATGAGAGCACCTTTCCCTGTGTTACTGTGCAGTGTGCTTTGGCTCTGTCTGCCTGGGGAAAGACATGGCTCTGTTGGCATCTTTGGAACCTGCAGGAGTTAGAGCTACTCATTGCATGGAATGGGGGGGAGGGGGGGAGCGAAAGACAATGAGTGCATCCTGAGCCTTGATAAGGACCCAGGAGTAAATCACAGGGCCTTTCAGCAGGAAGGGTCAGGCTCAACAGGTGGAGTCTCTGCCATGTTTATCAAGGATAACGCAATCTTTTTTATTTAAATAGTTCACATTATTCCAATTATCTCACAATCAAAAACAGCCAGTTTAACGAAGCCATTCAAACAAATATATATCAAGTCCCAAACTATACACATCTCTGTATTTCTATATAGTTAGATTGGCCATCCTCGAGCCTCCGGGCTTGACTTAGGCTATTAGACTTCCATAATTAATTAAATTTTATTCACTTACACTCTACAAAAAAAAATAGCTATGGCAGAGTTGGAACTAGAAAAAAAAGGAGCTTTGTATCAATGTGCGTGCGTGCGTGCGTCTGTGCATTGTTTGAGTAAATTTTCTGACTGCAATTTGGACTGTTTCCTTGTTCCTTCTGTGATCTTCCTATTCACCCTTCTTCCTCTCTAGCTCATAAATAATATGTAAGATCACGCTGTTCTGTGCACATGTGCCTGCTTATTAATACTCCTGGACTTGGGACACAGTCATCTCCTAATAAACCCATTCTAACTTTAAAATGTCATGAGCTAAAGATGCATTGTATGCAAATACTCTACCAGAAACCACAGCTTAGCAACGTCTGCAGTAATCGTGTGTTTAATCTTGTGACCTGCAGCAGCCTGGAAGATGGCCTCCTTCCCAGCATCCCAGGGGAGGCTCCTACTTAATACTATTCTCCCAGGAAAAGATCAATGCTTGATGCTCCAAACATGGCATTATAAAGTTGGAAAATTCTAAGTCAAATCACTGCAGCCACCATCTGCATGGCCTAAGCTATTTACATTGTGATGGGAAAGGCATTCCCCCTGTTGCCACTGACAGCTTACGTGACAGTCCTCAGGTCTTTCGTGATTCCTTGTGGAACAGCTAATCATGACTATCTGCATACACTGGGATCATCCTAAATAAAACACTTCTCTGGAATATGAACAATCCCGTTACTCTTGAAATACTGGTTTTTGCAGTGTCTGTGGATTGGGAATCAAACGATGCATGTGAGTTAGTTTGTGTTTCAGGCAGCAGGAGACCACCACCACCACCACCACCAAGCTGTGATGTTTCTGGGCTAAGCCTGCTAACTACCAAGGAGAGCTCTCAACATCACAGTCTGATGAGAGCAGAAGGGCTGTTGAATAGATGCCCAGAAAAGGAGAGGGGAGGGGAGACAGAAACCGACCCCTCTGGCTTCATTCTAAATCTTGTCATTTCAACAAAAAGAGCAACTCCTTAAGTGATGGTTTCCCAAGTGGTGGCTCCCAGCACAGTCTGCCTTTGGTTTCTATTCTGGTTTAATCTCTCTATCAGGAGGAGTCTTACATGCCAGGGAGAGATGAAACCCATTACTTTTAGGCTTGAAAGTGGCAGTGAACAGAAGCAAAGTGCAGTAAATAAAACAGCAACCTCCATATTCTGGGGGGAAGTTCAGCAAACCAGATTCTGTCCTTAATTCTGTCACCCAGTTCTTCAAGATAATGGATCATCTAATCAAGAGGCTTTAGAAACATCCAGTCTCTGCAAGAACCAATCTCCTGCAGACAAGGCTTGGAAACGAGACAAGGCTCAGGGTGAGGGGGCGTCATAAGAGAAGTGGTGCGCTGACTCTCAGGGCATACCAGCAAACAGGCAATTTTGGTTGCCATGGTACAGTCTCAGTAATAAGGGACACCTACCTCATGCCAGCAACTGTACATCACTCTGTATATGGTCATGGGGGCCAGGTGAGGACGATACAGCCGGAAACCTTGAGAAATGGCTTCCACCACTTGCAAATTTGACTTATTTTCAAAAGGCATTTTTCCTTCTGTAAAAACTTCCCACATTAAAACTCCTGCAAAGAAAGCATGCAAACACAAGAGTCACTTGGAACCAAGACAAGGGATTCATTCAAATTGCAAGGCCTTAATCTCCTCCACCCTCAGAAGCCAAGGACATCTCCTCCTCCCACCCTCCCTCAGAAACCAAGGTGCGAGGATCCCCAGACGAGGTTGCTAATCCCATAAGCCTTGAAAGTATAAAGGGAAGGGTGTGGGCTGTGTTTCCTAATCTAGTTGTTAAGTTCAAATTGTCAAGCTGAAAAACAGTTGAGCTTCTGCTTAACTAAACAAGGGAGCTTATTAAACACTCTGGAAACTCAGTGGTGGCACAGAGCCTTTCTGCGGGATGGGAGTTTTGGCTGTATTTGCCTTTTATGTTGCCAGACGTCTTGTTACAGCTTCATGGCAAGAGCTTGCTGGGGAAGGAAAAGACCAAGAGAGCAGAGCTGTGTGGGGAGGTGTCTGACCCCAGACACCAAAGCAGTTACAAGAAGAGTTACAAAGAATGCTACACTCCTCCTTTGGGGGCCCTGTGTTCCATCCAATAGCTGACTGTGAGCATTCACTTCTGTGTTTGCTAGGCCCCAGCACAGTCTCACAGAGACAGCTATATCAGGGTTCTTTCAGCAAAATCTTGCTGGTGTATGCAATGGTGTCAGCATTTGGAGGCTAATTATAGGATGGACCCCCGGGTATGGCAGTCTCTAGATGGTCTATCCTTTCGTCTCAGCTCCAAACTTTGTCTCTGTAACTCCTTCCATGGGTGTTTTGTTCCCAATTCTAAGAAAGGGGTCTGCAACCCTATAGGTGGAACAACAATATGAACTAACCAGTACCCCCAGAGCTCGTGTCTCTAGCTGCATATGTAGCAGAAGATGGCCTAGTCGGCCATCATTGGGAAGAGAGGCCCCTTGGTCTTGCAAACTTTATATGTCCCAGTACAGGGGAATGCCAGGGCCAGGAAGTGGGAGTGGGGGCGGGGGGAGTCTGGGGGACTTTTGGGATGGCATTTGAAATGTAAATGAAGAAAATACCTAATTTAAAAAGAAAAAAAAAGGAAAAAAAAAAAAAAGAATGCTACATCATGGCAAGGCGGTGGTGGCACACGCCTTTAATCAGCACTCCGGAGGCAGGCAGAGGCAGGCAGATTTCTGAATTCAAGGCCAGCTTGGTCTACAAAGTGAGTTCCAGGACAGCCAGGGCTATACAGAGAAACCCTGTCTTGAAACAAACAAAAACAAAAAAACAAAACAAAACAAAACAAACAAACAAAAAAGAATGCTACATCATATCAAAAAACAAACAAGCGAGAGAAGAAAAGAGAAGGCTGCCTTTGTAGCAAACCTAGCGACAGCAAATGCATGCACTCACCGAACGACCAGACATCAGACTTGCTACTGTATTTGTTGAAATGAAAGACTTCAGGTGGGCACCACTTGACTGGGAACTTAGCTCCAGAAGAACTGATATATTCATCGTCCAAAACATACCTGCCACCAGGGGATTCGAGCACACTGTGTTAATGGCCTCCGAGGCCTACCTGCTTCAAACACCTCTGACAGCTCGGATCTGCTAAAACAGCCTTTCCCCTGGAAAGGGCTTGTGCCTCTTGTTTTCTTGATGGCAGACAGGGAAATAGTTCTTTATTTGTTTTCTCCTCTAGAACCAGGTCTCCTTGGATTTCACCGGCTCTCTGAAAACTACAGTTCTACAGTCCCAACACTGGGGAAGTACTTATGTTCTTTAGAGTCCGAACTTAATTCTGCAAAGAAACAGCCCTGTGTTCTAACAGTAAAGGTAACAACAAGGTAGTAAATAAATGATAAGTGAAAAGCCGTACACGTCATAAAACATGGATCCAAATTGGTGCCACATTTTCTCTCACTTACTTATATTTTGTGTGGCACAAAAAAAGGGGGGATAAGTGTGTTCTTATAGAACTTCTGATATGAAAAATATCCAGTATATTATAATGTATGTATATTTTATATAGATTAGAAATAACTTTTCTTAAGACTCATATGCAGGAATATGAAATGCATGGGGAAAGAGACAGCTGGCTTTGGGCTCTTGCATATACAATAATGGTTCTTTTTTACTTATTTATTTATTTATTTATTTATTATTATATCTAAGTACACTGTAACTGTCTTCAGACACACCAGAAGAGGGCATCAGATCCCATTATAGATGGTTGTGAGCCACCATGTGGTTGCTGGGATTTGAACTTCAGACCTTTGGAAAAGCAGTCGTAACCACTGAGCCATCTTTCCAGCCTTATAATGATGTTTTTTAGCTATTT
The DNA here is from genome assembly GCF_000001635.26 of Mus musculus. Taxonomy (NCBI): domain Eukaryota; kingdom Metazoa; phylum Chordata; class Mammalia; order Rodentia; family Muridae; genus Mus; species Mus musculus. The sequence continues at coordinate 72,701,540 of NC_000071.6, forward strand.
ATTATTGCTGTCTTCATGTTCCCACTTTCCCCCACATATTCTATCACCTTTCGCCTTTAGCCCCTCTTCGGTAAAGACTACCTAAGGTTGGAGAGATGGCTCAGTGTTTAAGAACTCTGGCTGCTCTACCAGAGGGCCCAGGGTCTGTTGCCAGCACCCACAGAGTGGCTCACGGCCTTCTGTAACTTCAGTTCCAGGTAATAAGATGCCCTCTTCTGGCCTCTGTAGGTACTGCATGCACGTGGTACACAGACATACATTCAGGTGAAACCCCTCCATACAGAAAATAAAAATAAAGTCGGAAGAGAAAAATGTTTTAAAGGTACTGGTGAATGCCTTTAAATTCAGCACTTGAGAGGCAGAAACAGGATGGTATCTGTGAGTTCTTGGCCAGTCTGGTCTACATAGAGAGTTCCAGGACAGCCAGGGCTACATAAAGAGACCCTGTTTCAAAAGAGAAGACTGTGTAAGAGGAAACAGAGGAGGGCTGTTCCTTTCCCACTAGAGAGTCTCTACATTAGACTTTAGATAAAAAGGCTAGATCTGTTAATAAGATGTGGGAGGGGGGTGGGAGGGAGGACAGATCCCTGAGGAAGAAAGTTCTTGTCCACACAGGAGGTTGGTGGGACACCAGTTCTGTGTTGCTCTTTAGTTCCAGGAAAGGCAGAAAGATTCTGGAATACAAATGGGTCTTGTCTTGCCTCAGTAAACTAGGTCTTTGTCAGCTCCATGGAACTTTCTGAAGGAATCCTCTATGTAGACAGTCAACAGCCACCTGTGCAAATGGCTAGGCAGAGTGAAGTGGGAGGACAATAGCTACATAGATCTTGGCTGCATATTGCAACAGAACCAGCCAGGCCACCTCCATGACAATGCCCATGAGACACTTAAAACTTGGACTGCTGAGGAATGCAGAAAAACATCTGGAATTCATTAGGGTTAAATTTCTGGGCCTCAAACAAAAAGAAGAGCTCAAAATGTTTTTTAAAAAATCCTTGTATATATATGTGTATATATACAAGGATATATATTAGGTTTATCCCAGTGATGACTAAAACCAGTTTCCAAAAGTGGTTATACAGTGTCTGATGGTGACCTAATCAAATAGGTTTCTCTGTTTCTCTTTCAAAAATGCATTCAGCATGAAAAATACACTTACTTCATCACACATATTTTGAATGGACTGAAAAATTCTTGTTTTCATTTTAAGATCTACCATAGTTGTATCAACAACAACCTGAAAGAGGCCGGCAAGAACAGGCCACAGCAAGCACCCTCCCCCTTCAGGATAGGTAGAGCCAGCACCTATCCTGAAATCCAAGGCAGGCTGAGCCATGCAAGCCACGTGAACACTAAGCCCACAGGGATGCTTTCCTCAGAGCAGAGAGAGAGAGAGAGAGAGAGAGAGAGAGAGAGAGAGAGAGAGAGAGGGAGAGAGAGAGAGAGAGAGAGGAGAGAGAGAGAGAGAGAGGTAATAGCAACTTCATTTTGCAAGACTGAAAATGGAAGACTTGGTTAGCAAGATGGCTGGGGGCTGGGGAAGGGGGGGTGCTTAATACAAAGAATTTATAGGGTACAAGGGAAGAACTGAGTTTCATCAATTGATCGTTGACATTTACATGTGCACACACACACACACACACACACAATGTTTTGTTTTGTTTTAAAGCACAAGATTCCCTCTTACAAGTGAGCAAAGTAGACAGAGAGAGGTGTCACATCACGTACCTCGCCATGCCGAAGTCTGAGATCTTTACTACGCAGGCAGAACTGACCAAACAGTTCCTGGCAGCCTGTAGAAAGAAGAGAAGCATCCACCATGGGTCCTTCTTTCACATTTTTTTTTACATTACCTGTCTGCATGTGAACTTCGTGGAGACATCAATTACGGATGCACTTGTAGGCCATGAATTTTAATGAATCTTTTTTTGGGGGTGGGGGTACAGTTCGAGTTAGGGTTTCTCTGTTTAGCCCTGGCTATCCTGGAACTCACTTCGTAGACCAGGCTGGCCTTGAACTCAGAAATCCACCTGCCTCTGCCTCCCAAGTGCTGGGATTAAAGGCGTGTGCCACCACGCCCGGCTTAATGATTCTTGAATGTCACAAAAAGTTAAGATTGAATGGTAACAATGTTTAAAATGTAATATTTTTCAACAGGAATCCGTATAAATATGAGGATTCGTTTGATAAATGATAAGCTAAGTACCTGGCATAAAACATCTTAACATCTTTTTTTGTTTAAGTGATAAAAATCTGACATATCTGACAGATAAGACAGTTATGTTGTATCTCTGGGTTCTCCAGTGGATAATAAGAATTAAGAAATTATATATTAAAACCTTTCCTTCAGTGAATAGAGCAATTCCTAGTGATAATTTTATATTTCCTTTTTGAATTTATTTTTATTTTATGTTTTTGGGTGTTTTGCCTGTGCAGGTCAAAAATAGGATGTTGGATCCTCTGGAGCTGGTCTTACAGGTAATTCTGAGCTGCTATGTGACTGCTGGGACTCTAACCTAGGTCCTCTGGAAGAGTTGTAACTACCCTTAGCCACTGAGCCATCTCTCCTGCCCCCCTCTACTTCATTTTTATCACAATGAACTAAATATAATGCCAAGTCAATCTGCCTGTCTTCAGAATAACTCATTTTTCAGCATACTTTATAGAGGAAGTCCTCATCTTGATCAACCTCATGTAGATGAACTATTTCGTAGACCTGTTCTCCTTTCAGTGAATTTGAGGTTCAAAGTATCTGGTCCCATAAGCTTTAAAACGGTGATCTAGAGGAGCCAGTTTGGAAGATACTAGAAAGTACCAGCAGCTATCTCAAATACAAGCCACAAGAAAAGTCCCCAACAGGAAAAGCATCCACTCTGGGCCGATATGTTTCATATACAATGCAGTAGATAAAGTAGAATATAAAGAATATTACCAATCGAGGGTGGAGGTTAATCTAGGGGCAGGAGAACCTGTACAAAGCCCCCTGGAACAGACAGGATGCCGAGGACCATGGGACCACTGAGTTTTGATTGTATTCCTTATCAGAGAAAGAAACCTTCATGGCCAGAAAAACAAGTGAAGTGGATGGGAAACTGTGCCCATCCATGGAGAGCCGGATCAATAGCTTGTTTGTGCTGGGTACTGGGAAACGTGCAGGGAGGGTCACTAAACAGTGATCACCGTCAACGGTGGCAACAGCACTGTCAAGCCCTTGTCGGGCACACACTGATTGATGCAGTCCTCCCAACAGACCCACATGAAGGAGGTCGTCTATGGAAAACCACTTTCCTATTTAACTGGATCTTTCGGTACCATGGAGTTGGTAAGCAAAGGAGAGAAAACTCCAAGCCAGGCTGTGGTGGCTTACAACCTGGACTGCGTTTGACTGATACCTCCCTTCCATTCCCAGACATTCTGATTTAACTGGTCTGGTTATGAGCTGGGTTTTTAAAGCTTTTACTCAAAGCTCCAGGTGACGGTCACACACAACAAAGTTGAAGTTTAAGAACCTTTCCTCTATAAGCCGTGTTCTTAACACTGTTCTGATCACTTGTGAGTATAGGCTTCGATCTCAAGGCATTCTGGGTGCAGAATTCATGTAGAAATGTAAGTAATTAAAGAGGCATTAGGTATGCCTGCCCAAATGTAGGCTGAACAAGGATAGCACCAATGGAGTTGCCGAAATGGATGGGGGAATATCCATGAGGCCTTAGCCCTACAAACACAAAGAACGGTGGGCAACCGAGGAATGCTGAGAGAGCAAGGGGTGGTCTGTCTTAGGGAAAAGCACACTAATTGGTTATTCCATGCCAAAGGGTCAGCCTTAAAAACACACATACAAGTAACATTTTGTTGTGTTAACAGCTTCCTCTGAGATTAAAACTTTCCATCCAAAAGGAAGTTCCTTAAACACGAAAATAAACAAATCAAAACAGCTTCAGGAAGTTCCTGAAGCCAAGCAGGTTCACTAGGCCCGTTTCTGCCAGAGTAAGCATGAGTAAGTAAAAGCTGAGAGTCCCTCTCAGTTAAAGCCGAGCTGCAAAGACGACACTTGAGATCATGCCAGTTGTGTGGAAGAAGCAGACACCAGCTGAGCCCCTGGAAGAAGTTTAGATCAACGGAGGCACCTAGAAAGGACACTCTGGTCTGTTGAGCTGCCTGCAGGCTATGCAGTGTGCAGGGTTCCCAGCTTTGTGAGGGCTAATTCATGCTGGGGTGAGCCTTGGTGATGCAGCTGTCTTTGAGTTATTTCTCCTCCTATCTCTGTAAGTCATTCCACCCCAAAACCTCATTGGTTCACCATATTGGACTTTGGTGGTACCCATTCTTCGGTGCATCATGGATTCTCTATATGAAGTGAGTAGGCATGTGTGTAGCATCTCTGCAGGAAAAATTACGACACACACCAATGACACTGGTTGAGCAGGTTACATCTAGGAATATATATGCATATACATACACATGTATACATGCAATAGCCATGACTGAAAAAAGAGGCTGTGAATTTGAATGAGAGCAGGGGGTGATATATGGGAAGGTTTGGAGAGAAGAAAAGGAAGAGAGAAATGTAATTATATTATCTCAAAAGTTAAAAAAAACTATAAAAAGAAATGTAAGTAATAGGCTAGAGTATGAAACTAAGTAATGAAGCCATGACTGTTCTGAATTAAAGGCAAGATAAGTCCGTTTCCCACGGTGCTCTGGGCAGTGTAACTACACCTCCAGCCTCACCCGAGATCCTCCAGTCTTAGGGATGAGTGCTGTAACGTGATCACTCTGGGAAAAGAGAGCCCAAAAGCACGGAGCTATTTCTAAGAGACCACCTCAGGGATTTGTATAGAATTCTCACGTTTTCCTTTGAGTTAAACAGCATGAGTGCCTTGAAGCGATGCACAATGGTCTGGATGTGTTACTCGGGATGCGGAAGCAAGGTCACGGGGCAGGACAACTGGCAGTTAGTCTGGGGTAAGGGAGCCCTTTTAAGTCGGCACTTTCTGAACATTACGGAGCGGAACCACTGGGCATTTTGAGTCACCATCATGAATGTCAACAATATTCCTGCAGTATTGTCACAAAACACTTCACACAGGGCAACTTCACCCCTGGGTAAGATTCACAGGGACTGTTCCTTCCCAGCTGTTCCTTCAGCGCCCAGATCGCTTCGGCATATATGAAACACTTGGGACAAGTGTAACTGTAGGAGGTAAAAGGTCTGAGCTCACTTCCGGGTTCAAAAACCCTCAAAACCCCACCAATCCCTCAGCTTGCCCCAAACTCAGGACTTAAAATCCCTCCAATTCCCCATCCTGGTAATCACCACCCTGGAAAACCCCGCCCCCAAGAACACCACCTCCCCCCTAAAGCGCGCCTCCTGCTCAGCTCCCTGCTGCTTCTCACCAGAGCAGAGGAAGACACCCACCGTCTTGTATCTTTCCTAGTACATCTCATCATTTGGGTGAGGTTTGTTGCGCTCTGTGACTTTATGGCATTCCTTGACTCCCGGACTGCGGGCTACCTTTCCCCCTCAGAGCTGTGATACTTACAGCGACTATGGAGTTTGGCATTGGTCGAAAGAAAGAAGGGTAAAAGGAGAAGAAAAACAAGGAAAAGAAATAAGAGAATGAGGAAGAGAAGAGAGGAAAGATCCTTGTAGTTATTTGGTTCATTAGGTAGTTAATTAGTGAAAGACATTTTAGAATAATTTCCTACTTGGTTATAGCGTTAAAGGACAAATAAAAAAATAAAGTTGCAGGGTTGGAAGATGTAAGTGGGTGATAGCACACAGGCTTAACACGTGCAGGGCCTTGGCTTAAACCACCAGCATTGCAAAATAGACAAGAAAGCTAATGAGCCTTTCACAATAAGATGCATGAATTTTTTTAAAAAATGGTCTAAAATTAAGCCAAAGGCACATTCTTCAAATTATCAAAATCGATCCCCACACAGGTGTGCACAGGAAGGCGATTTGCCTCCGACTCACCAGATCCCTGTGAATATAGCAGCTCCTCTCCAGGTACGCCATCCCTTCACATATGTCTTGGCACATGCTCAAGAGCAGCGCCTTCTGAAGCTGGCCTTTCCTCTCCCTGAGATAGTCAAGCAGGCAGCCGTTCTCCATGAACTCCGTCACTATGTACAGGGGCTTCTGCTGTATACACACCCCGTAAAGTTGAACTAACCTCGAATGTGACAGTTTCCTGTCGAAGAAAAAAACCACACACACACACACACCAGTGAAATGGATTGCTCTTGAATTTTAAAATAGTAAGTTATCATTTTCATATTTGAGATAAGATAGATACGCATCAATCCTACCACCGGGAGCACATAGCATTTTCTTTCGACTTTATGCACTGAAAACAGGGCCTCAGGACTCTGAGCTTCCAAAGTCATCAGTATAGAATAGTGCATGCCCTGTATCTGTCTGACTTGCAGCCATCTCTTCTTCTTCCTGTCCTGTCAGCTTTAGCATCCTCACTATGGATTTCCCCAGTGCAGGTCTTAAGAGTTCCTGCTCTTTGGATCCCAGTTGTACTAACTACAACCTTTAGATGGAAAATTCCAGGCAGGCAGCAGGGAGGGCAGAATAGACTGGTGGTCATGAGGAAGAAAACAGAATTCTAAAGAGTAAAGGGATTTCAAAGTAAACGTTTAGAAGTAGCTGGAGACTAAAAATGATTCGCCAGCATGAAACCCTGTAGTATATTTGGTAATCACACAGAGTTGAAGTTTCCTATTAAAATATACTCTTAATTTAAAATAAATTTTTATTTGCATAGGTATTTTTGTCTGCACATAAGTCTGTGCACCATGTGTATGCAACAGTACGGGCGCCAGAGAGGGCTTCCGATGTTGAACTGTAGTTACAAATACTTGTTAACCACCATATGGATCCTGAGATTCAACCTGGGAATTCTGCAAGAGCAACTAATACCCATAACAGCTGAGCAATCTCTCCTGCCCCAATACCTATTTGTTTGTTTGTTTGGCAATCCAGGCTTCAACACCCCCACCACCACCAAATATTCATGAAAATAACTTTAAATTAATGTTTTATAATTTTTAAAAGATGTATCTTTTAAAAAGCAGTTGTGTTGGTCAGAAATGCTGTGAAAAGTACCTTAGAAATGTTCTTTTTATCACCCATAAAGGTAAAGTGAGAAAGAGAGACAGAGACAGACAGAGAGACGGAGAAGGTATACATTCAACATTTTTTGATTTATCTTTCAAGTCCGTAAGCATACTTCCAGTTAAGGAATGCAATTTGCATGTGTGCAAAATAATGTCAGGACAGCAAATCTCAGAATGAAACATTTTCAAGCCATAAGAACCCTGAGACTATATAACTTCATGGAAGTATTTGAGAACTGAAACATGACAAAGCATTCGCTTACGAGGGTGACTGTCAAAATGCATCTGAGATAAGACAGATGTCTATTGGAAGTAAGGCAAAGGCAGGCAAATGAACCCTCATATGTGGTTCAGTTGAACAAATAGGACCAACACTTCACACAGGCAGAGAAGCGTGTGAATAGAAATGTGTGTTCCTGTGATGTTACTTTCTCTACACACGGATCAGTCCCTGGTTAGACATTCCACAAATCACTATAGGACCACTGGTAGATGGATTTAATTCTTTTCAAGTTTTTTTAGCCTTCTTGCAAAGTTCCTCAGCTCCCGTGTCTTCCCTTGAAAGAGCATCCTGAGACACGGGAGCTCAGGACATCTCCTGATATCCTTTTCCAACTCTTCTCTTCCGTCGCTAACAGAATCAAGTTTCATGGTTCTCAATATCATCTCTGGGGAACCATTCTCAAATTCGTGCCCTCTACCCTGACCTCTCTCCAACTCTAGCCTTACACATTTACCTGACTACTTTGTCATCTTTAATTCTTCTAATAGGCTTCTCCAATTCAACACCACCACACGCACGCACGCACGCACGCAGGAATCCACCCACGCACCTGGCTCTCCCTGCACAACTTTTAGCCTGCTAGAGGAAGTCCTCTTCCTAGCAATTACTAACTGTTCCTGTAACCCTGTGGAGGGGCTCGTGACTCTTACAAATTCCTGGACTCCTGAATCATGTTAAGTTGTATTAGCTTCACAAGTCTTATGAGCCTCGGGGAACATTCCGGTCCCAAGAAAATAGCTTTACTAGCTACAAATGTAAATATATCTACCAGTTGTCCTGCAGTGAGTTATGACACGTCTCTAATACGTGTGTAGAGAAAGTACCATGACAGGAAGCAGGAACACACATTTCTACCCACACGCGTCTCTGCCTGTGAGAAGTTTTTCTCCTGTTCACTCAACTCTTCACCCTCAGAAAGTCTGATCCCTGAGTTCCCAGCCAAGGTTGTCTCATTCAAGAAGCCCCTTATCTAACATTTACTCAGCACCTACCACTAAGCTAAGCATAATATACTTTCCTTGTCTTTCTCATTGACCATTTCATTAACTCACACAGCGATCCAATGTCAGAAGTACCCGTTGTTTCCAATTGTATAGGTGAGGACTCTATAGACTTGAGGATGACATAGTTCATGCATGTCACACAGAGGTTAAGTAATTTGCCAGGGTTACACAATGTCTTGGGCAGAGTCGTGAGCCAGGTGCAGGTGTGTCTGATTCTAAAGTCCAGGTTCTGTCTGAGACTCTGAGGGGCGGGGCCGTGAGTACGTGGGGCAGGACCTTGCACTTACATCATCACCTTGGCTTCCTCAATGAAGTCTTCTTCAGACATGGAACCTTCATTGATGGCCTTGATGGCGACCGGGATATGTGCTCTCCATTCTCCTAAGTGGACAACCCCAAACTGACCACTTCCGATCTCCTTGACAAAAGCCAACTCTGATGGATCTATCTCCCACTTTTCTAGAAAGGCAAAGGACTCGTGTTAAAAAGTGAAGGAAGGATGGTTAAAGGACAGAAAGGGAGAGCGAAAGATTTCAGAATTATCCAGTCCTATCTCCTTGTTTTACATAGATGTTAAAGGTATACAGGTAAGGATCTGTAACAATATATAATCCAAGATGTCAAGGGTTAAAAGAATTGCCTGCTTGGAGACAAGAATATATAGCACTGAGACTATCAAAACATAATATTACACATATCCATGTACTTTTCTAAACAAAACTAGTGGTGGGACCTAAAGCATGGATGTCCCCAGCCTGGATTTGTTATAGTGCTAAGGGTGGGGCATTTTCTTTTCCGGAGGTACTTCCTCTTGTTGTTTCAGTTTCTCCTACTGTTCTCATTCCACTGCTAAAACACCCTTCCTGCCTTGCGTAGCCTCTCCTTAGGGATGGGTCTAATATATGTAATTGTATACATGTCCATTACCAGGCTGTTAACCAACATATATCTAAACATGTGTTTAAGGTGAAATTTGTGTTGTTGTATATTTCTCATTTCTCATAAGCAAGCCAGGAAGGGGGAGAAAAAGAACTGTTTATAAAATAATACCCTTGAAACTATGCAAGCTTAACTTTTTTAGCACCTAACTTTCCCTACAGCAACACCGCCACCTGCTGGAACTTTAGGACAATGCACTTAGCAGGATTATTAATGATGATAAGTAGTCCCCAACTCAGCAGGGAAATGCTGTTGTAAAGGTGACAGGAGAAACGGATTTATGACCTTGACAGTGGCACAGAATTTCTTGATAGAATATTATCACAGGAAAATATTAATAAACTACAACTCATAATTTTGTCTGCTTATCTGGAGAGTTGACCCTGTGGTTGAGAGTGCTTGCTGCTCCTGCAGAAGACCAGGGTTCAATCTCCAGCATCCACAAGCTGGCTCAAAACCATTCTGAGCTCCATCTCAAGGAAACCCAACTCTGTCCCTCTTCTGGCTTCAGCAGGCCTCATAAAACAGAATATCTAAATGACTGCTATACCTATTAAACCGTGGCCAAAATAACTAATCGTGAGGGATCAAAATTAAACCATAAACCAATACCGTCAAACACTTAACAAAATGGCTAAAGGGAATTTTTACCAAGGGTGAAACTATAGGCCTGGTATTCCTATACATTGCTGATAGGAGTGGAATTTGGTATAGATTCTTTGGAAAATTGATTCTGCCTAGGAAATCTCAAACATTGTGACTAGCCTTTGATGAGACAAAACTACTCTAAACTATACTTACAGCAGGGCCTAACTGAACATTTATCATCTAAACATAAACGAGAGCTTTCATAACTATAGTACTTGTAAGAGCTAAGCCTGAGGGACAACCCTAATAGCTGTGTAAAGGAGGTAGCAACCCTGACAGTGTAGCCCTCCGTCCCAGGGAAAATGAGCTGGCCACACCCAACACAGTAGACGAAATTCAAAGTGGTGAGAACAGGAAGAGGCCAGACAGAGTGTGTAGTTTCTCATTCGATTACCTAAAGTGCTCAAAACTTGGCAAAACAAAACAAAAAAACAACAAAAACAAAACAAACAAAAAAACCCACTATGCAATAGGTGTGGCTTATGCCATATTTTGTTCAAAAAAGTTGATCTTTTCCTGAAAAAGTAAAGAGCATAATTGCCAACTGCCTTGCTAATTACATAAGATCTTACATATAGGAATGATAGATGTACCCATAGCACCCTGAAGTCCTCCTTCCAACATTCTTAAACTAAGACCCTGAATCATAGTCATTTTTATGCAATATAATTCTCACTGTTCCTTGTTTCTTTCCCAATATAATCTGAGTCCTGCTAATGAGAGGAATTCAAGGGAACAGCATTTTCTACAAGTCAGAAAACAATATTTCCCTGGTTGACATTTAGTCTCACAGACGTGTAAATGTCACACCTGCTAGAAAGTGATTTGAATCTGAGGGTAGCGATTCTGTGTGAACAAAAGTGAAGCGGAGCCGTTAAACTCAACAGCTCTTTTCTCATGGAAAGCAGTCATTTCCCAGCAAACCTTGTAATCAGAAAACAACAGCCTCAACATCCAGAGAATAGTAGTTATTTATCAAAATGGGAGGATGACAGGTCCTCATAAGGCACGGTGAAATGCTAAGCTAAACCAGAACATTGCTACTGACTTCACGTTGCCCTGGGAGATGGGTTATTTCAACATCTCCAGCAAGAGATTTACATTTTTAAAGGAAACATATGCAGATAGACATTTCAAACGAACTGAGAATTTAAGGAATCTTCAGGGTGGTTCCTGGATGGATGGATGGATGGATGGATGGATGGATGGATTCCCTCAGCACATGTGTGTACTTTACCATAGCTAAAACCAGATGTGGCTGGTAAACAGCTGCCCAGGAGCCCAATGGGATAGCGGAGACGAGATATGAGACCTAAGGAGAAAGAAAAATGAGCATATCAAAGCTAGTTATTAGTTACAGTAGGAAGAAGTAGGTATACTGGAAGGTAGCACTTGCCTTTAAATAATTAGGTATAACAATTTGGTGGGTCATTATAATTCTCTAATCTCCACCTAAAAACACCTTCCTGATAGATACTCACTGTACACAAAGTTCACACAAAGTTCTCTCACAACATTTCAGTGTGCACCGATGAATTATTATCACTTTGGCCAAAAAAAAAAAAAACTTGGCAAAGCTTTCTTTGAATATTTTGGAAGCATGTATGTAGTACATACATACATTGTACACAAATTATAAATGTTTTAATATAACTTTTTCCTATCAAGCATGTAGTTTATACATACAGAGGACTATAAATAGACCCCAAAATATTTCTGAGATTTTGCTGTTATAAAATATACTATATTTTCTTGAACATATGTTTGTATTAGTCTCCCAAAGTTTCCTCTTACAAAATGGGATACTTGATCAAATTATTTGCAAAAGCGTTAACCATCAAATTGAACACCCTTTGAAAATAGATTTTTGTGGGATTCTTTTGTTCTGTTTTGGTTTTGTTCTGTTTTGTTTGACAGTATCATAGTCGAATGAATAAGACTTCATATGATTGGGTCAACATGAAAAGAATTCTAGACAACCAATTTAAATTTGTCAATAAACATCCATTATTTATTTCCTCGGTCGCTACTAACTGAAAGTCTGTTCGCATCATGCTCTATGTTGATGTTAGGAGACAGCGGTGAAGGAGATGCTGACGGCCTCTGCTCTCAGGGGCCCTACTTTCTAGGGGAGTGGGAAATAAACCAGTGTGTGCACGCACAAGAAAACGTCAACGATGGTAAGCCAGACAAAGTGGATAAATGTAGTTATCAGAGAATGAGTGATCTAGGAAGGCCTTTCAGACAAGATTATCATAGGTATGAAGACAGTGACTGACAAGGAGTCACCCACAAAAACCAGTTGGGAAAGCCCAGGCAGGTGAATAGTGTGCAAAGACTGGGAGGCAGAGACAAGTCTAGCCAGTGGGAGGCGGAGACAAGTCTAGCCAGTGGGGAAACAGAAGGGATTAGGACCTAATGCACAGGATTCTCTTCTAGGTGAATCCCAAAGGCCTCAGCTGATCCACACAGTGATTCCTGAGATGGCGGGTTCCTTCTGCAGGAAGCTTTCCCTCGGTAAGAAATACAAGACGAGACAGCTCTCACATGTAAAAAGGGATATTATGTGAAGACACACACAGCCTAGCCGGGACACAGACAAAGAACGCCTAGCACATGTGTGTCTTCTGGGAGGAATGGCATCTGCCAAAAAGGAGAAACTCGAAAAGGTGTTCTAGGCATGAGAGAGTAAGGAGAGGCATGAACCATGAAGCAGCGGGTAGGAAGAGGCAAGAAATCATCATCAAGAAGGGTGTATTCTCTGAGTTCCAGGCCAACCTGGTCTACAAAGAGGGCTACACAGAGAAACCCTGTCTCAAAAATCAAAAAAAAAAAAAAAAAAAAAAGGTGTATTCTCTGGTTGTGATGGGTCTTATAAGCTGTGTCAGAAGGCACTGCATTTTATAGCAAAGTGGGGGAGAAAGAGATGGAGCGAAAGAGACTGGGGTGGGGGGTCAGTCTCAAACAAGAAAGTGAAATCTTCATATCGCCATTTTTGTTAGCTCACTGGTAGATTTGTTAGCATAGAGGTATATTGAAGGAAAGTGAGCTTTGGAGACAATGAGAATGTTAACAAACTGCTAGAAATTATCCATGGGACTTATGATTAATTAGGGCAGCCCTGATACTAGGGGGAAACAGGGATCCGGAGGAACATATTTAGGATATGAAATTGATTGCTTTTGTAATTGATCAAGAGTATTCATGCAGTCAACAGTTTATCGTTCCTACCTCGTGATGTTGGCACATCCTGGTCTTTCCCTGCTTTGTAACCCACCACATAAATTTTCTTTCTTAAAATATTTTCTTTAAAGGAAAGAAACAGGACGAAATGTAGGGAAAGCAAACTCAGAACTGGCCTGCTGATGTGGGGTTTGTTTCTCTAGCCCAATCCCTGACCCACCAGCCCTCTTCCCTGCACTTCTCCCTAACCAAGCCTCGGCTGATCCTTGGAAATCCGAATGGATTCACCCCATATGTGTACACAGATGTCCCAGGATATGTTCTGGGTGTACAGAACCAGTGTCAGAGAAAAGGCAATTTGGTTTGGTTTGGTTTGGTTTGGGTCAATACACAACTTTTCACGAATGAAATCTTCAAAAGAAAGTTACAGTGGGGTGGTGCCAAGTTCTGTGATGCTGAGCTAAAGACTCCCCCTCCCCAGCTCCAACTGTCCTGGAACAGACCAGGTACAGGTTGAAGACCAGAGGTGTGTCATTGTGGTAGAAATTTCTGAGACGCCCTTGTCTTTCCGCAAATGATAGGTTTGTATAAAGAGAGATGAGCGAATGATAGTCAAGGAGAGGGTTCAAGAGTCTGGAATATTTATGCCCAAGTGTAAGAGCGAAATCCTGGGTTCTGTATAACTTTTGTGTTTTCTCAAAACAAGAAAGAATAGAGGATGAGGCGCTTAGAGATAATTTCCTGTTGTAATTTTCTAAACCAAAGAACATATTTTGGGGAGCAAAGGACAGCAGCCTCACCATTTATAGAGATTTGAAACTGTATTTCATTTGTCCTTCTGTAAACTTCCAGTATAAATATATAACTAAGTTCCCTCGGCAATCTCTGTCATCGACCATCTTTAATCTGGTAGAAATCAAAAACTGCAACTCAAGTCTTGCTCCTTGACTGGGGGCAGGGCCGGGAGGAGAGATAATCAATGAAAACAACCATTGCCCAAGAGAGATTGTATTTCAAGCCCTGGTTGTCCAGGGCTGTTTGCTGCTGTTGGCTACCTGAGACCACGAATGCCTTCCCAGTCAAGGGACTGATCCCCAGCCCTTCCCACCAGACCTCACTCCACACTTACCAGCTGCATTGTACTGGTGATACTGGATCAACTCGGGGACTGAGGGGAAGAGATGTCTTTCGGTGATGTACCACTGTCCGGAGTCATTCTTTTTTATCTGATAATGTTTTATTGAAGACTGTGTATGCCTAGGATCAATACAATGTCAGTCACTAGAGAAGCAAAAGACGGACTTTAGAATGAAGCCGGTGTGCCAAGCAGCGGGACCCCGATGCTCAGGTTCTCCTCCTGGCAACACTACATGCTGATGAGAGAAAGGATGGGTGGGCTGGACCAACACCTGATCACCCCTCAGTTGTCTTACTGGTACCTCATATTCAACATAACCTTAGGAGACAAGCCTCGTGCCCAATAAAGCAATGCTCATGGAGAAGGAACACATAAATATTTACTGAATGTTAAACACTGACTAAACGAATGAGAAATTCCATTGTGGGGGCATTGGAAGGCTGAGATGAGGACCGCAAAGTCCACATCCAGAGCACTGCTGAGCAGGTAACGGCTTTGGGAAGCCAGGGCTTCATTATGAGACTGCAGACAAACTGAGGTATTCTCTCCTCAGCCCCTTCCCTCACTAAGGGAGGAACGGGACACTCCAGAGATGCTGCCTCTCAGGTACCTCTAGCTTCGTCACAAGTACCCATAGCCATAGAACAGCCCAACTGATAGGCATAGGAAGCTTGTGGCGCTCAGGAGCCCTTGTGTAGGCCAAGCCCACAGGGGACTGGGGTGTCTGAGGGCCATGCCAACAGTGACAGCCATGACTAATCTACCTTGATGGAGAGGATTCCTGGTAAAAGGAAGAAAGGAAAGCTTTGAAATAGATGTATCATGTTACATGGCATGGAATAGATTATGAGAGACACAACGTGACCCGGGTAGTTGTCCCAGTTTCTAGGCTAGCAATCTCCTCCCTAGGGGTGAGCCCTTTCTCATAGTCTCTATGTGATGGCATCACTACCAATTAAAACTGTCTCAAGGATTAGTTCTAAAGCCAGCTCACCTGTGCTTACTTACCTTCGAGCTCTTGTAAACACAGAGATTGTGTAAGACCCCAAGTGTCTCGAATCTCTCACGATAAAGGCACCTTCTTTAGCCTGCACGAATAACATTTATCCATTACACGAGTCTATTCCTTCTTAGAAATAGAAGCTGAGGTCTTACTGATGAAAAACAAACCTAGATAGATTTGTTATAAGTAGCTTCTATAAACAAGTGAGCAACTCCTGCACTCTTAGGATTGGAGAATGAGACTGCTTTCACGAGTGCCCTGCCTTTTCTCTCTCACAGATTTATAAATAGTGTGCCCAGGAGAAGGCGGGTTGGATGAGAAGTGCATCAGCGTGAGCGTTTTCAACCGTTATCCTTGATTTATTGCTTTCAGGAAAAGTACTGATTTACCCAGCATTTAGTGGTTTTTGTTATTGATTAGGATAACAGAGGAAAATCGCCGATCCTTAGGAAAACATCTGAGACAGACAAGGCTGTATGTCAGAAGATGGGGGTGAAGGATTCAGGGAGAAATGTTTCTGGAAAGGCAGAGAGTAGGACAAGAGGTCAGAGTTCATGAGGAAGGATACATGTCAGGACCCTGGTGGGAGCTGCAAGCAGGTGTAGGATGTGGGCGAGATGAAGGGAGGGATGGCTATGCTATCCCAAGGATAGGACATGCTAACACTTTCCATGCTCCATTAAGAACATTAGGGTCACTCCCCAATTGAAGTCTCTCAGAGGAATTGCAAATGACAACATCCAGCCTTTGTTGAATTCTTTTTCTTTTCTTTTTTTTTTTTTTTTTTTTTTTTGGTTTTCCAAGACAGGGTTTCTCTGTGTAGCCCTGGCTGTCCTGGAACTCACTTTGTAGACCAGGCTGGCCTCGAACTCAGAAATCCGCCTGCCTCTGCCTCCCGAGTGCTGGGATTAAAGGTGTGCGCCACCACGCCCAGCGAATTCTTATGATGCACAAGTGATGCATTAGATGTAACTGGCCAAAGTGTCACAAGAGAAGTTGCATGTGTGCTTTATGTGCCTGTTATGGTAGGTGTGCATATCAACATAGAGAATATGCGCACAACAAACCTATGGGCTGAGTGGTCTCTGCTTACAGAAGGAATACCACCAAAGTACTAAATGAGAAATCCCTAACAAGCCTCCAAGGACAGTACCCCCAGCATCTCCAGATTTTACATTTTCTTTTATCTAACTCAAGGAAACTAAAATATAAATGGAATGGAGGGACGACTTAGTGGTCAAGAATACTTGTTGCTCCTCCAGAGGACTAGAGCTCAGTTCCCAGTACCCACCTTGGGTGGCTCACAACCACCTGTAACTCCAGGTCCACTAGATAAGACACATTCCTCTGGCCTTCACAGACACTTATCATATACTCTCTCTCTCTCTTTCTCTCTCTCTCTCTCTCTCTCTCTCCCTCCCTCTCTCTCTCTCACACACACACACACACACACACACACACAAACGCGCGCGCGCACACACACATGTACATATATACTCAGGTTAAAAAAACATAACTACAATTACAATATCTAAAATAATAAGGAAAGATCCTGCAGGAGACCCTCTGCTGTGTAGCTCAAACAGCGCTCAGAAATAAACCTGTGCTCTTATTATTTACATGAGTGCTGTGCTGAGGATCAGCGAAGGGAAGATTGTCTGTGGGCGCACATGTCAGTAGGGCATTGTCTTGATTTCCTTGATGGTGTGGGCAGCACCGTGCCCTGGGCAGGAGGTTCTGGGCTGTATAAGAAAACCAGATAAGCCGGGCCCTGCAAATAAGCCAGCAAGCAACATTCCTCCATGGTGTCGGCTTCAAGTTCCTGTTTGAGTTCCCGCCCTGACTTCCTTTGATGACAGACTGCAGCTTGTAAACTGGAATAAAAACCTTTCCTTGCCCAGGTTGTGTTTGGCCAGAGTATTCTGTCATAGCAGCAGAAAGGAAACCTGATCAATCAATAAACAAAAATGAATGAACAAGTAAATATTTAAAACATGAGCTTATCTAACTCCAGAAGTCAGAATCGTGTCTCAGGGTTCTTATTCTTGTCATGAAACATGATGGCCAAAAGTAACTTGGGAGGGGAAGGGTTTTATCCAGAGTCATAGTCTCAAATTGTGTGGGAACCTGGAGGCAGGAGCTGATGTAGAGGCCACGGAGGGAGTGCTGCTTACTGGCTTGCTCCTCATGCCTTGCTCAGCCTGCTTTCTTATAGAACTCAGGACCACCAGCCCAGGAGTGGCACCACCCACAATGAGGTGGGCCCTCTCCCATCAATTGCTAATTAAGAAAATGTCCTTCTGAGTTGCCTAAATCCAGATCTTATGGGCCATTTTCTTAATTGAAACTCCGTCCTTTCGGATGAGCTTGTGTCAAGTTGACATAAAACTAGCCAGCACACCAGGTGAAGTTAAAGAAGAAAACCAGTAAATATCAAAGTAGAAGATAATAAATTATAAAGATGAAAATGTGATACAACCAGTAATTACATTCAAAATCTGGTTGTTTAAGGAAAATTACAGATTAGCTAATTAACCTAGTCAATAACTAATTGTGAATATTATCAAAAATTATGTCACACGATGGTAAGTCAATGATCTGTAAAAAATAAATAAATAAATCTTCATTTGCCTGTAACAAATTTTAAAACTCAAATGCAATAGATAGCTAACAAAACAGTTTTTCAGGATTGAATCCAATTAAGCTAAAAATCTTAATGGATCATGGGTAGAACTGTGGGAAACACGAAACTTGAAAGGAAAAACTCGTATACAGATTGACCTATTCCAGAGCAAGGGAGACAAAGATAAACTTCAAATCATATGTGAGTGAGGTCAGTAGCCAACCCTGCCCAGGCCACACAAAAGAAAGGCTCCTGAGCAGCCTCATTTCATAGCACCTATTAAAGAAAGTGTTAATAAATTGAATTTAGTACCTTCAAAGCCCACATGTACCACAGCACATTGATTTATAGCGCCTAAATATTTTTCCCTAGTGTAATCTCTACATTGAGCACAACCACAGGAAGGTTTGTTTTCAATGTGTTGTGGTGATCCTGAGAGTGAGGGAAGTTAACCACACCAGAGAAAACCTCCATGTTTAAAGTAGTTTATGAACACACACACACACACACACACACACACACACACACACACACCATGCGTTGTTCCTGATCTTAGTGGACGTGTTTTGAGTTTTTCTCCATTTAGTCTGATGGTACTCATAGGTTTGTCATATACAGGCTGCCGATTGAAGACAAGTTGAAAATAAAGATGTAATCCAAAATAAACATGTTTTTTATCATTATGAATGTGGCAACTCAAGTGAGTGCTGAAGAGGAAGGTACTTGGTAAATAAGTAAGCCCCCCTCCACACTCATTGCAACAGGAAACCTTTGGAATGAGCCAAAGCTACAAGTTCACCAAATAAAACCACTAGACTCATCCAGAAGCAGGCGGAGTTTTTCTTGGAGTGGAGAAGGCAGTTCTATCTTGATATAGTCTATCAACCTTTACAAAAATGTGTCTGATGAATTCAAACATGTAAAATTCAAATACCTTGTTCATGCCAGAAAACCACTGAACAATCAGAAACATATAGGGAATATATATGCCACCAGGATTGGTTTCCTTAAGTTAAAGCTACGTAGATTCAGTAGATTCTGGGAAAGGAATCAAAAACCTAGTAGAAAACCACGCGGAGAGTACGAACAGGAGATTACAACAAAGAGAATCAACCACATAAAATGTAACGTATGAAAAACAGCTTAACATCCCTAGGCTAAGAGACTGCAAATCAAATTCTCAGTAAGATGAGGCGTCGGGGAAGGATCCAGATGTTGCTGCCTAGAAAGGCTGTGAGAAACAGAGGCTCCTGTATTTTCCCGTGGATATCTAGACTCATGTGACTCCTCACCTCTCCTACAGGGGGCGCACCAAGGTCTGCGGAGGGTCAGAAATGCATATTCCCTTCGGCCCTGGATTTCCACTTTGAAGACTTAGTCTCCAAAAAAAAAGACTCATATAAATAGAAAAAAGATGTGTGAGAGGAGAGAGTGGAAGGAAGTATTGTTTAATAGAAAGGAGATTACATCTCACTTAATTTATATAATGAACCATTGACTTACAAATTGTGATATATCTAAACTAGGGGACGATCCACAGATATAAAGCGAATGAAATACACGCTTGTGTAACGATGTGCGGGAAGACTCAGTAGGAAGGACAAAGGGGCTGTGTGGAAGAGTATACATAAGGGGCTGGGGAGATGGCTCAGTGGGTGTAGTGCTTACCGTTTAAGCATAAGAATCCAAGTTCGGATCCCCAGTACCTGTATAAATTCTGGTCACACGTGGCAGCCTGCCTGTAATCCCAACTCTTGGGAGACAGAAACAGGGAATTCCTGAAACAGTCTGGCTAGCTTGACTAGACAAATCAGCAAGCTCTGGGTTCAAGTGAGGGGCTCTACCTTAACATATAACAGAGAGAGCAAGCAAAGATGATTCCAGATATCACTTTCTGGCCTCCACTCACATGCAGACAGACAGACGGACAGACATACACACACACACACACACACACACACACACACACACACCTTCTCTTGTTCCTGATCTTAGTGGAAATGTTTTGTTTGTTCA
This sequence comes from Mus musculus, assembly GCF_000001635.26. Classification (NCBI taxonomy): domain Eukaryota; kingdom Metazoa; phylum Chordata; class Mammalia; order Rodentia; family Muridae; genus Mus; species Mus musculus. The sequence goes on from NC_000071.6 coordinate 72,721,508, forward strand.
TAAGTTTGTCATATGCAGCCTTTATTATGTTGAAATATGTTCCCTCTTTCCCAACTCCCAGCACTCTTATCGTGAAAGGATGTTGGATTTTGTCAAAGGTGATATGACAGGGAAAGAAAGGAATGTAGAGAAGATGCTTAAGAGGGGAGAGGGAGAGGATAGAAGAGAAAGGAATTTGAGAATTAGGGAGAAGAATGAATAACACTGAGAACATTTGAAAGAGTCACATAGAAACCTACTATTCTATAAACTTCCATGTATGCACATCTCTGTGTGTGTGTGTCTGTGTCGCTCTGTTTCTATCCCTCTGTCTCTTTGTCTCTGTCTCTATCTGTCTCTGTTTCTCTCTGTCTCTTTGTTTCTCTCTCTCTTTCTGTTAGCTTAAGTATAATTATCCTGCACAAGAGATAATGCTTTTCCCAGAAGCCATAGGTTGCCAATTAAAAGGCCCAGTTTCAAATATGTGATACCACCTCTCTACTAACTAAGTTGTTAGCCAAAGGAGCCCCAGAGGACCCCAAAACATTACAGGCTATTCCCATTGTTCTTGGGTGCCCACCAGAACTTGATGGTAAGACCCTATTGTTGAAGACACCACACACTTTGACCACAGAACTCAGAGAGATCTGGCTAGTACTTATCTGAAGGCTTCCTCCATTCTGTGGGGCTTTCATGGTACATGGGAAGTATTCTGGAGAGCTAAAAATCAGTCATCTTACCAGCTGTGGCCCCCGTGAGGCACAGTAATGACAGGCCTAGAAAGCTGTTCCCATTAGTAAGATAGTGACATGAACGGTATAGGTCCAACACCTGCTTTCTGGTAGGATTTAAGGCCTCTTGCTCAGGAGGAAAGTGCACCTGGTACTGTAAATCTGGCCAAGAGTCTGTTGCTGGGGAGCTCATAAATCCTAGGGCTGAACACACTACTATTATTTTGAAAAATGAAGATAGTATCAACGTTCCCTCTAAATGCATATCTCTCTTCTGGTAGAGTAGTGCAGCTCTTAGGCCTTATCCGAGAGGCATCTTTGTGTAGTGGATGGCAGTAAATACAGACTCACTGCTGACCAAACTACAGGAAACATGGGTTGGTGGAATCCTCAGGTAGAACTGAGATGGCAATATCATATCCACTTCTCTCCAAGAGTTAGGGGTTGGTGGATAATAGGAACAGACAAAAGGTAGGAGCCAGTGGGTAAAAGAGGGGAGGTGTGAAACAGTGCATTGACTTGACGGGACTTCCATATTCTTGACCTCAAAGCAGCTGTGGCTGCCTGCAGAAAGAAGCCTGCACTAGACCAGTCCAGTCAACATTGTAGCATAGGCGGAGGAGGGACACATGGCACTCGCCCTTTCCCCTACCCCCCAGCTTAGGCGCTATTGACAGTTGGTAGCAGAGGGAAAGTCGGTTCTCACTAGGTATGTGGCCCTGGTACTCCAGTGGATGGCTTCACCCTAGTGTATGTGTGGGTAGTTCTACTTAGCAGTTTTTTTTGTTTTGTTTTGTTTTTTTAAGATATGGAGTTAGGAGGGAGATGTGAGGAGAGATCTGGAAGAAATTGGAAGGGGAGGTGAATATGATCAAAATGTGTATACTTGTATGAAATTCTGAAAGAATGAAAGTGTAAATTAGAATCTTAGTTTTCTATCTCCATGGCAAAACACTATGAACAAGGTAACTTATAAAAGAAAACACGTCTTTCGGTAGACTCTGATTCAGAGGGCTAGAATCCATGAACATTCTGGGAGGGGCGGGGTTTCAGGGCAGCAGCAGGCAAGCAAGCATGGTGCTGAAGCAATAGCTGAGAGCTTAAATCTCAACCATAAGGAGAGAGAAAGAGGGCGGGGGAGGGAGGGAGGGGGGAGGGAAGGAGGGGGGAGGGGGAGGGAGGGAGGGAGGGAGGGAGGGAGGGAGGGAGGGAGGGAGGGAGGGAGGGAAGAGAGAGGATGCTAACTGAGTCCACATGGTCCCCTGTTTTACAGTTGGTCTTCTCAGTATCCTGGGCTATCACTGACATGGATTTTCTATATATAGATATAGAGCTGATTCTCATTCATAGTTCTAGAGTCCCCGAACATCCGAGGCCAGCACAGAGTGACACAACACTTCCTCTTCAGGATCTGGCTTTGACTCTTCATTTCCCCACAGTGACCATGCACTGACAATTGGAAACTTAAACTGTCTGCTGTTTTGTCTGGCTTTGACCTAAATGAGTAGTTTTGATATGAATTTAATATCTCAACTACCAACTCTCCCCTTTGTTTCTAAAGACTAAAGAAACCAACACTGCATATTTCTCTGTATTTGTGCTTCTCATGGGTGTAAGCAGAGGTCACCAGGTAAGAGTCTCTGTTGCAGCAAAGTGCATATGGTAGTGGTTCTCAACTTCTGGGTCATGAACCCTTTGGGGTTTAACATCCCTTTCACAGGGGTCACCTAAGACCATCAGAAAACACAGGTTTTTGCATTACAATTCATAACAGTAGCAAAATTACAGTTATGAAGTAGCAGTGAAAATAATTTTATGGTTGAGGTGGATCACCACAACATGAGGAACTGTGTTAGGAAGGGTTTGAACCACTGTCATGGGTAACATATATACAGACCCCACTGATAGAGTGTGTGTCCAATGAAGGAGTCTAGAGTTGAAATCACTTCAAGAGAAACAGGTTTCTGAAATGATGAAGGCAGTCAGTGAAAAGGTGATCTTATGAAGACACATCAGAATCTTGACTTAGAAAAATGTGCAGTGGGAATGGGGTTGTGAGGGTATTTTAAGATTAGAAAGAACACAAACACACATTTTGTTTTGTTTTGTTTTTGAATGGCTACAATCTTTCTAAGAAACTTTCTCAGGATTACTAGAAATTTTCACAGGCTTGTTCTGGACACACAGACTCACCTCTTGCCTCAATAGGCGTTCGGTCTGGTTTCTCGTAATGTTCTTGTGGTACCATCTGGAAAAGTAGCAAAGAACACATTTTTTTAACTTTATATTATTTTTTCCAATCTCCCCCACCAAAAAGAACCTACTCGAGTTCATTTTAAAGTCTTTACTTTAGAATTCAGTTTAGAAATCTGCTACTTAAATTCAGATAAACAACAATGTTCTGTTATATTGCCAATTTATCAAGCTGAATATATATTTTTCTCATTTGAGGCCCCCCAAAAATGTAGATTATTCTACCATAGCTCACATCCCTCTTCTGGCCCATGAAGTACTTATATACAATTTTGTATGATTTAACATCTTGTAAAAGTCCATCTAAGATGCAAAGTTACCATCTTCCACAAATGCTTAGTTCTGCGAATAAACTAAGATATAGCCATATCCAAATCTTTGTTTCCCCTCAGAAGTTCCTATTTGAATGCTTTTAGAAGTATTAGGTCTCTTTCAAAGTGAAATTTATCCTGACTTACCTAATTTTCCTGAGACACTTCCCCTCCTCCAATATGGTTGGTAATTAACGGATAGAGTCTACCGACAACCAACCAATGTTCCTGACCCAAATTCTCTTGCCTTCTCTCTTACCACTGCTGGCCCTTATTCACTAAGCCACACTGGGATTCTTTCCTTCCTTAAATCATCACGTTTCCTTCTACTTTCAATCACTCTGTTTTCTCTGTATTTGATGTGTTATTGAATGACTATCAGAACTATACGCGGTAGACATAATTAAATCATATTATCAGGTAATGGCAGTGAAGGAATGGACTTGCTAGTAAGAGTGAGGGTAAGCTCCTGACAGTGGATGGACTGTGACTAGCAACCTCTAGTTCCTGCTGCCCTGACTTCCTGGAGGCAGTGGACTGCAAACTGGACCTCTGAGCCAAAATAAACCTTTCCTCAATATCAACATGTAGTTTGATATGACCAAACTTAAGCAGTAAACACATAGGGTACAGAAAACAGAGAAGGATGGTCAAAAGAAGACAGAAAGGTTGAGAAATTGTCAATGTCAAAGCAAAAATATTTACAAAGAACTTTAAATGCAATGGAATATTACCGGAAATACTGCTTTGTGGAGAGTAGAGAGAGGAAGGCAACGTTGAGCAGGGACTGAGTCATCATGAATGGGCCAGAGGTGGCTCACTGAAACCCCTCTGAGTCATAGGATAGAGGCCTCTGGTACATACACTTCCCCTAACACCTAGTGGCGAGACACTGACTCAAAATCTGGATGGTCAGCTATCTAAACCTCAATGGCATCAAACTGAAAAATAAACAGTAGGAAAGATGAACCACAGGAAACAAGAGATGATGACAATGGGTTTTAGGCAAAGGAATTGTCCACTCAAGACGGAAACTTGTAAAGAATAGTGAACATCTGTTGGGACTTTCAAGTGAATGCTACAGTATTGGAATAATTTCAAGATGGGTCTGAGATCTCTTACAGAAAGACAAAACCCCTTCTGACGAAATGAGGCAGTATTACAGACACAGGAAACTAACATGGAGAGGTCACTGCTGGTTGATTGTAAAATTTCCATGTTAAAGGGAATAGTGATAAAATAGTGAAAAACTGAATCTATAAAAGGCCAAAGCTGTAGTCTATGTGTGGACAGAGGAAACAACTATCTCCGTGTCTACACGGGTAGTGGATTCACAGGGACACAGGTGAGACCTTCATGCCTCTTTGTTGGTCAAAGCCCTGCCACAATGATACAACATGCGAAGCTCTGTTTGTCATTGCTGTCCTGGATAGGCAGGTGCCCTGTGTGAGATGGACATAAATGAATGCATAGCAACCCCAGCCACAGTTTGGGGGGAATGTACAGAGATGTCCTCAGAAGATCAGTAGGAACACATTGCTGGCCTACCTTCCTCTTTCAACTACATTGGAGCCTCAGACCATGTGTGTGTCAGCCTGGATTCATAGACAGGAGCCTGGCATAACTGTCCTCTGAGAGCCTCCACCCAGAAGCTGACCGAAACAGAGGCAAAGATCCACAGCCAAACATTAGACAGAGCTCAGGAAGTCTTGTGGAAGAGTTGAGGCAAGGATTGAGGAACCCAGAGGGGATAGAGACTCCACAAGAAGCCAACAGAGTTAACTAACCTGAACCTTGGGGGTTCCCAGAGACATCTGGCCAAAGAGCATACAAGGACTAGACCTAGGCCCCCTGCATGTATGTAGCAGATATGCCCCTTGGTCTTCATGAGGGTTCCCCAACAACTGGAGCCGGGGCTAACACTGACTCTGTTGCCTGCCTGTGAATCCTGCCCCACCCAGTGGAAGAAGATGTACCAAGTCCTGCAGTGAGTTGAGGTGCCAGGGTGGGTTGCTTCCCCGGGAGGGACCTCTCCCTTCTCAGAGGTAAAGAGAAGGGGGAAATGAGTGAAGAGGGCCATGTGAGGGGAGACTGGGAGGAGGGGAGGGCTATGATCAGGATGTAAAGTGAATAAATAAACGAAAAAAAAAAGCTGTAAAATGCTACTCAAGATGAGAGAAGTTCGTGTAAGTTCCATTCTCAAATGTATTTTCCACCTGCTATGATGTTGTTGTTAATATTAGTATTTTACATTTCTTCATTATAGTGATAAATAGCAAATGTGAATTCATTCCTCCTGTTTAAATATGAAGTAGAAATTCGTCCATATGGAAATGTCATAAGAATATCTTCAAAGTGGTCACTGGAGAGCCAGGTAGAAGCTTGTGACAAAGACGGGATCTTTGGGGGACTCTATACCTAAGTCATGAAGAGGTGCAATGAGGGTGACTCGAGATTGGCAGCACCATATTTCAGGATTTCATCCATTTACATCAAACACTAAAACTTAGAAGGACTTTAAAAAAACGAGGTAAGGCCATGTCTTAGTTTCATTTCCTGTTGCTGAGCTAAAACACCTCAACAAAATTGAGGAAAGGTTTATTTTGGCTCCGAGGTCCAGTTTGTAGCCCACCATCTCCTGGAAGTCAGGGCAGCGGGAACTAGAGGTTGCTAGTCACGGTCCATCCATAGTCAGAAGCTTACCCTCACTCTTACTAGCAAGTCCACTCCTTCACTGCCATTAAAGCCCATTTCTTTGGGATTCCAGTGTATACTAAAGACCAACTGAGACATCCAACTTCAGGGACTAACAACTACTGGATTCTTGGATCTTCCATTGGTAAACAGCTCTTGTTAGACCAGCTGGATCACAACCTGAAAGCCCATATAATTAATCCCCTTTATGTAATAGATATAGGAGATTCATTCCACAAGTTCTATTCCTCTATAGAATCCTGACTACAAGACCACTCAAAACACTTGCCTGGTCCTATACAGTTAGGGAGCCCCTGCATAGGGAATGGTGCCAACCACAATGGGCAGGTCTTCCCACTCTATTGATGGAATTCTAACAATTCCTTATAGTTGTGTAGTCAACCTCTCATTGAGACTCTTTCTAAGTGATCGTAGATGGAATCAAGTTGACAATGAAAACCATCATAGACTGTATCTCCCATACCTAGACACTTTATACTAAACTAATACTAAATAGTGAACATTGAAAAAGCAACCCAACATATTAAGCTACAGTTCATTAGAGACAGCCTGTGTATTACATAAGACCTTGAGTCTCTCACGCACACACTCCCTAGTACTCTGATGGTAAGGCTGGATGGCTGTGGGGTAGAATGGCCATAGAACCTTCTTAGATTTCTATGTAATAAAAAACACTGTTGTGCTCCTTAGGGTTTGATTTAGAAAGCTCATTACATCTGAAAAGGTGACACTGCTTCCCTTAGCAGGTGACTGTGTAGTTCTGAAAATGTCAAGGATTCAGTCCAGAGAACAAAAAGATAAATGAACAAGTTCAACTCCCAGGTAGAGTTTGGATTATCAAGACATTTAGTATTTTAAATGTTTATAAGAAGATATGGAGTATTTTGGTTTTGCTGGTTTCAAATGCATAATTTAATCCCAGCACTCGGGAGGCAGAGGCAGGCGGATTTCTGAGTTCAAGGCCAGCCTGGTCTACAAAGTGAGTTACAGGACAACCAGAGCTATACAGAGAAACCCTGTCTCAAAAAAAAAAAAATCAAATGCATAATTAGTTCTAAACTTGTTATTTGCAGCAAACGAGAATTTAACTCATTTGTAAATATTTGCAGAGTTAGGAGAACTTAATTTCCCACATCATTTAAACATTCAACTTTCCAACATCATTTAAAGGACTTACACAGGACTTAGTACAACTATGCATTTGCTGTGCCAATCGTGTGAGGTACTTAAAACCATAACTGACTATATCCAGTTTGTTAATGCAAATCCGATGTTTCAGAAAGTTTAATTAACTGGGTTCATAAGTCTCACTAAATATTTAAGTACCTTTCGTGAATTTCAATGATTACTTGTATTTATTCAAATTTATAAATAATTTATCAGGATCGGTCTGTTAAATGCAAAAGCTTACTGAAAAATTGTGTTAGTACAGCAGTCTGTTGATAATTTGGGTGTGTGTTTAAAACAAAAGCAGTCATCAATCTTTCTATATATCAGTGTTTCTTTCCCCAGGGTAGCAGAAGTCCTCTGTCACCTTTCAAGCTGCCTCCTACCACCTAGAGAGCTCATGTCACTTTCCCTAACCCAAATCTCCCATACACCTTGATCACCACCACCACCACCCCCCCCCCCCGCCGGTTTCTCCTGTAATATCCTACACTACTCTTTTAGAACTACAATTTAACACTATAATTTAGAATTATATATTTGTTCTAATGTCTGTTTCCTCTGTTAACTGTAAGCCCCATTCATACAAGGAAAGCTCTATATGTTCTAAATTGTATCCCCAGGGCTCAAAGGGATGGAGATCAGATACATCCCCAGAGCACCACAAATGGGATTGAACATGTAAACGGAATTCAGATGCTAAAGTAACTAGGACATGCTGGCTACCGGCAAAACGAGGTAGGGTGGGGCAAACTATAAAGGACTTGCCCATGGTCTCCACTGTTCACAGATATAACCATAATCACTAGACTGTATTGAATGTTACTATGTACCACATGATGTAGGTGTCCCCACTTATTAGAGCATTCAGAGATAGTACGAAATGTTGCCCAGAAACAAAGCATTCTAATGATGACACTATAGTTTGTACTCGGTTGCTCTTGCACCCAGTAACTCCACCTACAGAGATTCTTTTGTGTAGTCATCATAAAAGAATAAGTGATCGATAAGTTCTAGTGATTAATTACGATAACTATTATACTCCTATGTCAATGCACCTGTTTTAAAAAGAAATAAAATTTAGTGAACCTTCCTAAAATTTGAATCAGTAAAAAGCATGGTTTTAAAATTCATGTAAACCGGAACCCAGAGAAACGAAATGGAGATTCTAACCGTAGAGGTGTTCATTTGGTATCTACAGTATAAGCCAGTCTAAAATCAGAGGCACAGCTTAGTCTAAACAGAGGAAGCAAAGAGCAAATGAGACATGGCAGAAAGAAACAAAAGTGGCTTCGCTGGCAGTGAGTGTCCATTTGGTCACAACGAAAATTCCAGACTTGAACAACAATTGAAAAAATGGCCTATTTTTCTAATTGTTCTGGGTTGGTTTTCATACACAGTCTCCTTTCAACTAGGCTTGTGGTGTTGGCCAGCTTCAGCACAGGAGAGCACTGAGATCTCATGGGGCAGGCTTGAGTGACCACAAATCACCACCACACTGTTTTCTAAGAGAGGTGGCTCAGTCCCCCAAAGGGGTGGAGAGTGGAGACTGGAATCTTAAGCTAAAGGGTCAGGTCAACAGAAAGGACATTTGAGACAGGAAAGAGTGAAGACACTTGGTGATGAAGCTGAAAAGCTTGGTTCGAGGGAGGAAGAGCAAGCCACCAGAGCAGTCTGGGAAAACCTATCAGATGTGCCTCGTGCCCTGGAACCGTCTTTATCTATGCTCAAAGATGACCCTGCATATTCACCTAAACTTTTGGAATGGGAGCTATTTTAGGGAAAGCTGTACTGAATCTAAACTAAATGAGTAGCGAGGCCAAGGAAGTATCTTCCTCTACATTTCTTCTCTCAAGAAATACTTGACACCACTACTCTTATCACAAACTAATGCCTGTTAGCTGCATATGCTAGTTATAAGATGAACTGAGACGGAAGGAAGGACCATCTAGAAACTGCCCCACCTGGGGATCCATCCCATAAACAGCCACCAAACCCAGACACTACTGCATATTCCAGCAAGATTTTGCTGACAGGACCCTGATATAGCTATCTCTTGTGAGGTTATGCCAATGCCTGGCAAATACAGAAGTGGATGCTCACAGTCATCTATTGGATGGAACACAGGGTCCCCAATGGAGGAGCTAGAGAAAGTACCCAAGGAGCTGAAGGGGACTGCAACCCTATAGATGGAACAACAATATGAACTAACCAGTACCCCCAGAGCTCGTGTCTCTAGCTGCATATGTAGCAGAAGATGGCCTAGTTGGCCATCATTGTGAGGAGAGGCCCTTGGTCTTGCGAAGATTATATGCCCCAGTACAAGGGAATGCCAGGGCCAGGAAGCAGGAGTGGGTGGGTTGGGGAGGAGGGTGGGGGGAAGGTATAGGGGACTTTCAGGATAGCATTTGAAATGTAAATGGAGAAAATATCTAATAAAACATAACAAAACAAACAAACAAACAAAAACAAGATGAGCACCCAAAGGGAGGAGGGAGCATGAAGCCAAACTGAGAATCTAACTTTATAAAAACACAGGAAGAGCTCTGTCACGTTGTAGCTGTGATTTAATCTATCAACCTTACATTTTCACCAGAAGAGTGAGATCTACAAAGTCACTGCTCAGACCTCTCTACTCTAAAGTTATAATTGTTATCTAAAAGAGAGGAAGGTTTTTAAAGCATACATTTACTAAGCATACTTAAGGTTCTTTCAAACGATATCATTAGTCTATCTCTTCTCCTCAGTTACTTCTAAAACATAACAAAACAAGAGCCAACATCTGAGAACCAGGTAGTGCAGACTGTCAGATTTACCTTCTGTCATTTTGAAAAATAAACGCTCTGTCTAGGACACACAGTATGACACATGTATCAGTGTACCTAAGGCATGGCCATGCCAAACACAACAAATACGAGCTTAAGAAGGATTTTCAGAAGCAACTGTGGTAATAATCAGAGGTCTCTTCATTGCTAAGACTATCAAATGTGTTACTTTCTTTTTCTTTTACAAACTTGAAAACTGTCTATACTTCAAAGTTCTCAGTAGCTCTCTGATTTTCCAACGTTAATCACAGTGCGGTCTTGTTAAGGGAACTTACTCATAGATTTCTAAGTTGGCGAGTCTGTTTTCTGTCACATAGTTGCTTGGGATTAAGCCTTCATTCCTACAACATAACACAAAACAAAAGACTCAAGATGGAAAACCGGTTGGTAACATTACTGAGACAACAGTTATGCAGTCAACCCCATCCCTACCCTGGGAAGAAGTAGGGAGGAATCAAAGAAAAAAAAAGCATCTTACTTGTTACACTGTTAAAAAGATAAAAATGTTTCTACCTTCCAACTCTACAGAAACCTCTCTACAGTAGATAGCAAGATCCTGACTTACAAATAAACTATTTTAAGAGATTAGATAACCCCATTTTCTTTTCTTTTGTTGAAATAAATGAATCCTGTAGCCCAGGCTGACCTTAAATTCCCAGCCACCTCAAGAGTACTAGGGTTTCAGGCAGCTGCCACCGAGCCCAGTTCCAATATGCCAAGATGCATTTTAAAGGAAAAGTGGGTGTGGTTCTGAGTTTAGACTCAACATGGATTGTTCCATTTCAGAGTTCAGACTCAGCATGCTCTGTTCCCTGGGAAGGGCGTTGTAGGTCGAGGATGTGTAATTGGGCATCACTCCAGGTTGGGATGCCTCAGACTTAAAAACAAGCAATTAGCTTTTTTTTTTTTTTTTTTTTTTGCAGTTAAACGTATAGGGTTTATAAAAAACACTGCCAAATTCTTCATTGTCTCCTTTGGGTTCAAAAAGTACACCATTCCCCAACCCCCAAAGAACAGGAAAGGCTAACTGACTCATCTAAAATTGAATCTAAGCTCAGTTCAACATGGACTACGGGAGGATTTCTGGAGGTGACATAAAAGTCAGCATTCTTTAGGAACTTAAGAAACCGGTCCCCACCTGTCCAAAGGAATCATGTTCCTTACCTCTGGCAGAGGGGACAAATGGCTACCTGTGGCTGCCTAGCAAAACCTAAGTCAGCCTCCAGGCTCCCTCAGTATCACAGGTACCTGTTACACATTTCAAGATCTGTGCTAACCCCCTTCCTCCTCGTCCCCCTCCAATGTCCCTCCTCCCAGATAGATACCTGCTTGTTCTCTTTATAATGCCAAGATTTCCTCTACCTCTGCTATTCTCACTGCTCTATGTATGTATGTATGTATGTATGTATGTATCTACATATGTATGTATGTATCTCTATCTATCTATCTACCTATCTATCTATCTATCTATCTATCTATCTATCTACCTATCTTCCATTCTCTGTCTTGCTGTCTCACTACCTCCACCTCTTCTCTTCCACTTCCCTAGCCCTGGCCATCCCCAGTTTGCTGGGCATGCTCAGTCTGCTTCCTTTTCTCTCCACTGTCTCTCCTATCTACAATAAACACCTAGCTGTATTGTGGAGCAGTCACACTGGCAGGTTCCTCACTGAGCCTCCTCATATGCAGTCACTACTTCCAAACTGTCTCCTCCCTGCATACAACACCACTGTCCACTTAGTGGTCATTGTCCGTGAGACTATGCTCACATGCTGAAATATGTGGAGTTGTTTTTATTAGATTTAATTTACATACCAGTTATTACAATTCAAGCCTTGTTCTGCAACTGGCTTTCAGTTTGTCAAGAGTACATCTTGGTGGTCTTCTGCTCATTTCAAATGGAGGTAGAAGAATAAGAAAAAGAGAAGCCCTGCCCTCCCTGCTGACAAGTATCTGCAGCTTCCATAGCCAGGAAAGGATGACCAATGCAGGGAATTTCCCTGTTGAGCCCGACATTATAGGAATAGCCTTACTTGAGTCCAAGGTTGAGGCCATGCTCAAGGTTGCTTGTAATTGAGGAGGGGCCAAACTATATATATATATGAGTGTGTGTGTAATTAAAAATAATGGACCCAATACCTTGGCACTTTCTACTTTTGGCTTAGTCATGTGCTATCAGCTGACTATTGTAAGTCATCCTTGATAGATCTCCACCTTAGATGCTGAAGCAGAATCTCTCAATGATCTCTGAGTTCCTCCGGTCCACTAGTTTAGCTAACTACCTAGCTCCAGGGGTTTCCTTTCTTGGCCTCTCTCTAGTGCTGGGGAAGGCTACCGGGTCCACTGGATGTTGATGTGTGCTCTGGGGACCTAAACTCGGGTCCTCATCTTTGTGAAGCAATCGCTTCATGGACCGAGCCAACTGCCCAGATCTTATTACTTCTGTTCTACAAGTAAAAGCTCTAGTGTGTGATCCCCAGGACACACAGGGGCATGGTAGCAGGGGTGGGGATGGCATGGTAGCATGGGGGAGTGAAGGCAGGCTTATCTGGTTGGGGCATTGGGTGTAAGTCACTGTGTTCTATTGTTATCTTACAAATAGGGATGTGGAAACTGTTCTATTCAGTTTGGAGGGAATTACTGCAAACATGGAGCCAACGAGCTGAGCCGATTCGCAGGGTCTTCTTTATGTTCGGAAGTCTTCAGAGTTTGGGATGAGGAAACATCTGATAAGGGCTAATCCATTATCTTACCCGAAGCGGTCTCTGGCCTTCCACCAGTGAGGATCACACCTCTCCAATATCAGATATTCCTCCGCTCTCTTCAGTGCCAAATTACCAGGCTCCCGAGGCAGGAAGTCATAAAGAGCCTTGACCTGGATTCTCTCATCTGGAGGCTCCTGCGGGAGGGGGGGCAGCGGCTTGCGCTTCGAGGGTTGCACCCCGCCTCTGTTGGACTGTAAAACCCAAGAGGTCTCTTATTGTTTCAGTCATGTGTACCAGAAACAAAAAACAAAAAACCCACGAAGAACAGGACTTGCACCTCTGCCTCCACTGCTCCCTACTGCCCAGCTCCAACAAGGTAGAAGCCAGGACAAACAACACAGCACTGGGGGCAGGGAACACGCTTGCCATTTTGTGACTTTCTGAAATCCAAGTTCTCTCCACAGCATAACCTTGGAGTTTCACATAGTGCTTCTTAAAAGTTTCCTTACTTTGAAACAGTTCCACTTGGTAGTGACTCTTCACTTTTGAGAAGAGAAACACCCCCACCCTGTCCCCCACCCCCATTCCCACCCCCAGCCCTTCCTTTCCCTGTGCTGTGTCCAAGCTGTTGTCTCTCTGCCAGGACTCAACTGGAAGTTAACCCTGAACTCAAGACCAGCAGGAACCACAGTGTGATTCCTTCCAATCACTGTCCTGTTTCAAACTCTTTAAGTTTAGAGGAGTAGGTTAGCTTAACTGGATTGCCCCCTCACTTTCTTCTAGACCATTTAGTGAGCACTTACTGTGTACCCATCATGATTCTAGTTTGGGGGCATGGTCACAAGCAAGAATGGCCTAGAGTGCCTGCCTGTGTGGGGAACCCTCCACCCCCGCCCCGCCACGGTGACAATGGCACTCACTTGAGTTTTGCCCATCAGTTTGGCGAACCACGGCCTCTGACGCTGGGAATGTTTTTCTGAGAGTTCTTCCTCTCTGCTCAGGCTTATCTGAGTTCTCACCTGTCTGCCATTGAAAAGCAATCCCGTCACAATTATTAATAACAAGTGCATTCCTAAATCCTTTAGATTCTTTCAGAGATAAAATAATCTGGGTATCTTTTCCAAGAAGGAAAGAAAGAGAGAGAGAGAGAGAGAGAGAGAGAGAGAGAGAGAGAGAGAGAGAGAGAGAGAGAAGAAAAGGAAGGAAGGGAGGGAGGGAGGAAGGAAGGAAGGAAGGAAGGAAAGAAAGAAAGAGAAAGAAAGAAAGAAAGAAAGAAAGAAAGAAAGAAAGAAAGAAAGAAAGAAAGAAAGAAAGAAAGAAAGAAAGAAGAGAGAGAAAGGAAAGAAAGGAAAGAAAGGAATCTTCCTACTTCTAACTCCTTCCACAGATTCTGAGCTGGAACTCTGAGGACTTCGTTTTCTGTATACGGAGGTCAGAGTTGCTTTGAAATAAAGTGACAAGAATATGTCATATGCCCAGAGTCTGGTACTTATGAGGGTCATAGTATTATGGTCAATCCGACAACCACTCACTCTGAGTCAGGCAGAGTGTGCAAAGTGCACTCATCTGTGTCACTTATTGTCATATGTGCACAGGTGAGTGATTAAAAGCACAAGTGTGCACCGCAGCTCCAACATGTCATACTGCGGCCTCAGACAAAGAAAGCAACCTCTCTAAGCCTAGGGTGTTCTTGTCTATCAAGTCGAGGGTTATAAAGGAAAACACCATGGGGAAGAATTAAATGCAAACCTCCCCCCACACCACGCTTATCAAATGGCTGCTGGCATGATGCCTTGGTTTAATTCTTACACAGTCACATACCAACGGGTAAGGCTCTCAGAGAGTGTTATATAATTAAGACAAGATTCTTGTGTTTAAGCAGGGTGGAAAAAGAAATACTTACTGGAACACAGACGTACAAAACAAACAAGTTTCTAGGGAAGAACGAAGCTGCAGCACTGTGTGGGAACACACAGAAGAATTAGACTGTATGCAGGAGAGGGGATCAGAGCACCCCTATAATTTGGTTTACGTCTTTTAGAAGATGAGCTGGGGACCAAGTGGACAGAGCTTCCTAGACACAAAGCAACAGACACAGACAGGAGACTTAAAGAGCCAGGAAACTGCGTTCACCCATTTCCAAGAAACTGCCCTCAGAGCAGACTCACCTCTTCTGTACTGAGCAGCGGCAACAGCAGCAGCAGAGAACAGACTGGAAGGAGCTATCTGAAAAGGAGATCATTGTCACTGTTAGGAAGCCGGGAGTCCATGACCCTGTGTGGACCACTCTGGCTGTGCTCCCGATAAGAACGGGGAACAGTCCCTGATCAGAGGCATGGGGACATCACGGCCATCTTCAGGAGAAGAAGACAAAAAAAACTTGTCACCAAAACAGCAAAAAGAAGTTCTGGCACCCTGACCAGTGTGGTTTCCCTTCTGAAGTTCATCGCTCTGGCCCGGTTTCTGCATTTCCTTTATCTGTGAGTGGCCAGTATTACTCTACATGCTTTGTCGTGGCTACTGCTGGCTATCGCTATAGAAGAATGGGTTTGCAGAAACAGTGTTCTCCAATGTCTTAGCAGGAGTTTTAATTAGGCCTGTCACATTTTGTGTTTGTTTTGTTTGTTTGTTTTTAAAGAGAGAGCTCTGAACTTCCCTCCAGATAACTGATGACCTTAATCTTTATCTGATTTTAAATTAGATCACACACCGGTCTCCCAGACATATTTTTTTTCCTCGTTCCCGATTAGCAAGCCACCTCGTTTGCTGTTACCCATGAGCCCAGGTCTGATAACGGCTCAAGAGTACCTCTTTCCCTAAGTAAGCAAACTAAGGGGGCCCTGAGGTCCTGAAAGGCCTTTCTTTCAACATTAATTCCCAAGCTGCTTCTGATTGGTCCTCTTACACAGTGGCTGCTTAGCTCCTGTATGTATGGGCTTGCAATGCAGAGTCATCTGTAAATGAGGCCAGAGCTTTTACGCCTTTCCTTAGCTCACAGAGAACTAACTGTGAATCTACTGGTGGGAGCTGAAGATTAATAGCCGAGTATGTCTCCTGATCATGGAGTTTTCTTAATCTGATGTCGGGGAGGGAGCTTCCATAAGGCCACTTCCACATTATAATAGATAACATCTACAAGCTCGCTTTAGCAGTTCACTGAAACAGACAACACCAGGCTCCTGAGAGACAGTTTGAACCGTGAACGTATCACATTCATGATCAAGAATCTAGTCTTTATAGCTCAGTAGGCAAGAGCATTGGTTGCTCTTTCAGAGGACAGGGTTAGATTCCCACATAATTGACAACCGTCTGTAACTTCAGTCTTGGCACATCCGGCACCCTCCTCAGGTCTCTGTGGGCATCAGACACAAACATGGTACATATACATGCAGATACATAAATAAAATCCATTAAAATTTTAATGATAGAAATTTTTAAAATATTCTATTCTTGTCTTGCGTCAGCTGCTGCCAAAGTTCTCAGTTTTTCTCAAGAAACCAAGGCAGTGTTGGACTGGGGCCGTCACTCTTTGCAGTGATGGTTCACATCACGGCTTTGGTCTCCAAACTCGCCTTGCTGCTTCTTGCATGGTGCTAAGTAACTGTAGCAAAGGGTAAAAACATTGCCTTAGAGCAGCCCATGTCAACATCAAACACTTTGGGATGGTTTTGTTTGCAAAGGCCGTCTCCAATGTCAGTATTAGGAGCATCATATACAGTGTTGGAGCTGGTAGACCTGCTCCAGCAGCTGGTGCTCCAGGAGTTATTGCTCCAGCAGCTGGTGCTCCAGGGGCTATTGCTCCAACAGCTGGTGCTCCAGGGGCTAGTGCTCCACAGCTGGCGTTCCAGGGGCTAGTGCTCCACAGCTGATGTTCTAGGGGCTAGTGCTCCACAGCTGGTGCTCCAGGGGCTATTGCTCCAACAGCTGGTGCTCCAGGGGCTAGTGCTCCACAGCTGGTGTTCCAGGGACTAGTGCTCCACAGCTGATGTTCTAGGGGCTAGTGCTCCACAGCTGGTGCTCCAGGGGCTAGTGCTCCACAGCTGATGTTCTAGGGGCTAGTGCTCCACAGCTGGTGCTCCAGGGGCTATTGCTCCAACAGCTGGTGCTCCAGGGGCTAGTGCTCCACAGCTGGTGTTCCAGGGGCTAGTGCTCCACAGCTGATGTTCTAGGGGCTAGTGCTCCAGCATCTAGTTCTCCAGGGACTAGTGCTCCAGCAGCTGGCGCTCCAGGGGATAGTGATCCAGCAGCTAGTTCTACAGTGGCTAGTGCCCCGCCCACTGAAAGTCTAGCCCCCTATGCTGCCCCAGTGAGGAAAGAGTAGAAAAGTAGAAACCACAGATGAAGAACATGACATTGGGCTTTGTCTTTTGAAATCTATTCTGTAAAAAGCTGGACTGAATAAAGAAAACAAACAAACAAACAAACAAACAACTATGGAATTCAGTCCTCGCTCTTAGCAAGCTGTCGGTTACTTTTCAAATAAAAGGGGCTGAGTAGCCGGAGTCCAGAAATAAGTCCAAATTCCTAGGATTTCCCAAAAGCTCTGTGTGGACAGATCTCTATGATGTTGCACGCTGCCCCAGGTCACCACTGGCCACAGTTTGGGAAGTGGATCATCAAGCCATTTCTCCAATGAACAGGATTACCCCTGATAATATTTATTTATGACCATATAAATCTCAGTTCTGAATTTGAATCTGCCTTCTGGCATCACCATGATGGCAGCCACTACACCAGGCAGAACTCAAATTGGAAGAAGCAGTTTAGAGTTTAGAAGAGCTGTTTTTGCTGGACGTGGTGGCTCACACCTTTAACTGCTGTATTCAGGAGCAGAAACAGGTGGATCCCTGAGTTTAAAGACAACCTGACCTATATAGCAAATTTCAGGCCATAGCAAGACCTTATGAAAAAAAGAAAATAAGAAAGGATAGAAGGAAGGAAAGAAGGAAAAAAGAAGCTTTTATTAATTAGAAACATTTTTAAAAGAAGATCTGTTTTATTTTTATTTCTGTGTGTGTGTGTGTTTGTATATGTTTGTGTGTGAGCACACATACATGCATGCACATGGACTCAGATGCCAAAGGAATGTAGAAGATGGACTATAGAAGTGCCACGCCCAAGCTCAGGTACAAGTATTCAAACGTGATACTTCTCCCAACATTGCTCCTCCGGTGTCACCGCTTTTCCTCTTCTCATTACATCATTTCTATCAGAATAAATACACTGTTCATTCAGCCACTGGTTTGGTTTTTTTTTTTTTTTTTTTTTTTTTGAGTTGTATGGTAATTTGGTTTTAATTATTTTTTTAATATTTTTATTACGTATTTTCCTCAATTACATTTCCAATGCTATCCCAAAAGTCCCCCATACCCTCCCCCCCACTTCCCTACCCACCCATTCCCATTTTTTGGCCCTGGAATTCCCCTGTACTGGGGCATATAAAGTTTTCGTGTCCAATGGGCCTCTCTTTCCAGTGATGGCCGACTAGGCCATCTTTTGATACATATGCAGCTAGAGTCAAGAGTTCATAATGTTGTTGTACCTCTTTAGCTCCTTGGATACTTTCTCTAGCTCCTCCATTGGGGGCCCTGTGCTCCATCCAATAGCTGACTGTGAGCATCCACTTATGTGTTTTCAGCCACTGTTAACAGAACACAGCAGACGGCTCCATGATCCTATTTCCTCTGCTAATGGTCAAATCAGAGATGAGTAGCCTACACTTGTTGCCTCTGGTTGCTTTCCTTCGACTTCCTCTTTCGTCCAAGTGTCTTGTGAGGGTCACTGATGACCCACACACCATGAAATCCAGTGGTCAGTTCCAAGTCGTCCTCGAGTGTGCTGTGGGCAGCATCTGACACTACACCAACTTAGGCTTGTTCTCAGGTTTGCAATGTTTCCTCATCTTCCTCCCTGGCCTCTTAATCGGCCTCCAAAGCTTTGATCTTTACTTTTCTTTGTCTCATTCCCTTCTTTGAATCTTTCATTTCCTTCTGTAGCTTATCTAACTATTCATCAGCTCATGACACTCAGATGAACACACCGACCAAAACAAACTCTCAAAGTTCTCGCTTGGTTGTTTAGCAGTCTCCTCAAATGGATGTTGAGATGAAATATGAAGTCTTCTCCATTCCCCAACTTTCTCTCTCTGCCCTTCTTTTTTTAACATTTATTTTATGTATATGAGTACACTGTAGCTGTCTTCAGACACATCAGAAGAAGGCATCAGATCTCATTGCAGATGGTTGTGAGCCACCATGTGGTTGCTGGGAATTGAACTCAGTACCTCTGGAAGAACAGTCAGGGCTCTTAACCACTGAGCCATCTCTCCAGCCCCACTCTCTGCCCTTCTCTGCCTTGTTAACAGCAGGAGAGTGTGTGTGTGTGTGTGTACACACACACACACGCGCGAGAGTGCATAAACATTCACACACACACACACACACACACACACACACACACGCACGCACGCACGCACGCACACACGCACTCACGCACGCATGCTTAGACCTCCAAATTTTTCAGGATTTCAGAGTGGTAAAATTGTTCTAGAAATGGACTAAGGTTTACATTATGGATGTATTTATTGTTTCTGAAAATAGTTTAACCAGCAAATTTTCTCCTGAATGTTTCTATGGCTTAGCTCTTGTCCATCCCCCGCAAAGTCTGCAAGTGAAGGTCTGATTCTGCCGGTGATACAGCTGAACTCTGCTGCAGTGGGGGAGGGAGGATGCTAAGGCGAAACCGGGCTGTTGGTCGGTTCTTGACTCTTGAAAGAGATCTTGGAACCTCATCCCCCTCCTTCTCTTCCTCTGTGTTTCTTGAAGCCAGGAGCCAAACCTTGCCTTCCTTCTTTTAAGTTGATTGGCTTAGGCTTTCTGTTCCCGAACAGAAAACTGATTGCAGATTAGCATATTTTCCTCCACAATTACCCCAATTATACCCTCCCCACACACATGCATGCATGCACGCACGCACACACGAACACACACATAGCTTTCCTCCAGCACATCTGTTACTATGGTCAAACCACTATTACCTCCTCTGGCTTCTTCCTATTTCTACCCTAAGCCACTTTGTTTATTCTCAACACAGTGACCAGAGTAACTTCTTAAACCTGTCCGATCACGTTACTTCTTGTCTGCAAACTTCTCAGTGGCTCTCACTTCACTCAGAGTTGAAGCCTGTGAAACTCTCCAGGACCTGCCATCCTTTGGTCCCTGTCTCTCCACAAGGCACTCACTCACTTCCCTCCGGAGCCCAACCTCTTACAGTCAGTTTCTGGAGCATGACAGGTCAGCTGTGTGGCAGGCTCTTGGCTTTGGTTAGCCTACAGTGTCTTCCCTCAGGGCCTGCAGCACTGTGGTCCTGCAATCCCTCAAAGCCTTTGCTCCAATCTCACCTTGTCAATGGAAGGGTGTTGCGACTATTACAGCCAGCTACATGCTTACCTGTGAGACCCCCTACTCCCGTTCTTTCTTCTATCTTTCCTTCATGCATTTCCCCCCTTTTAATATACTATTTATTCATTTATTTATTTACATATTTACTTCTTGCTTTCCCTTTAGAAAGGGAACAGAAATTTTTTTGTCTATTTGGTTTATAATTATTTCCTAAGAGGCTAGAACAGTGCTTCAGAAATAATATATGTGATAAATATTTTTGGATAAGTAGATGAATAAATAGGTTTGAGGGAACACCAAATCATAAATTCGCTCAGAACATTTTACTGGGGTTTGCAAACTGTCATTGGGAACAGAGTGATCGAATGCCACAGGAAACAATGAACCTCGAGAACGCGGAGGATTAGATTATGAAAGACTTTAGGGTAAAGGAGGCCCAGGCCTGAGAACTTTCTTCCTCGCAGGAGTGAGTTGTCAGCAGACAATAGAAGGGTACAATTCACAGTATCAAGGCACAACCAACTGTGCTCGGCCTAGAAACTTACAAGATGATGTAACCAGGTGTGCTGCAGACACGTACGACATCGCATTTAAATAAAACCTAAAATATTTTATATAGTCAGAGCTAAGAATAGTCACTTTACATAGCTTATATGTTTGCCTTATGTTTACCAAAATATTTGAATTTTTTAAATATATAAATTAAAAAAAATCAAACAAAACTTTCATTACGCGGGCAGATGTTCTAGGACTTTCTACATACATATGATTTTTAGTGATGGATAGGAATGGGCTTTATTTGTCTAATTCATCCACCTCTTATGCTTGTATGATCCGGAGTTTTCATCTCCTTTGGTGCTCCCTCAAACCTATTTATTCATCTACTTATCTTATTACCCTCAATAAGAAACCTAGCTCATTTCTCCTTCTTCATCTTCTCATGTGTATCAGGCCACCACAGAAACCCAGGGCTCTTGGTGAGACCCATCATGGATAGCTAGTCAGCCCTCAGTCTGCTCCACCCGCACAGCTCTTGTTGCCTTTCCATCGCATCACCAGCTTTGGATGAACAAATCTAACACACTCATACTCACGCAAGCACACATTCATTCATGTGCTCTTACCATGACACTGTGGAAAAGGGGATACCTTCCAGACATGGAACATTAATCACAGGGAGGTGACTCCCTACGAGAGTCAGAGAGGTACTCCGCAGAGATCCAGGACCCAGAGCTAGATTTGTACCTGGAGGTCGGTGCCTGACTCTAGGGTCTTTGCTCTGCATGGTTTCTTCCAGTCATTCTATAGTCCCTGAAGCAGCCTCGGTCAACAGCTCTTTGTCTTCAGTGTAATACTGTCTCTCAGTGTCAGAGACTCCTCTGGTTGACTTTGTTGTCCCCAGTTCCCACTGCATTCCCATCTCCTACTTTCTCTCTTCTCAGACTTTGAACATTTCTAAAAAGAACTCCCAAATGCAATGCACCCCCTTCGTTTTGTGGCTTCCTAAGGCACACACTGACTGTCCTTGCCCATGCTGCCTCACTGGGTCCCACTGTACAAGTGATTTCGTTACACGGGCTTCACCTTTCTCAGGCAACTCAACCTCTTCATTAATGCGATTGCCTGCCCAACATCCTTTATTGTGGAGGCTTTCTTGTGTACCCTACTTAGCACCTCTAGTGCATACAAGATGCATGTAGCAACAACGCCTCCTCCCCTTTGACACCCATACCACTGTCACCCTCCAGCTGTGAAAACCGAAACAACTCCACACGCTATAAAATGTCCCCTGGGTAAAAGATCATCCTAAGTTGAAAGCCACTGTGTTCTAAGCTCTCATGCATCCTTCTGTTCCAAGGGACTAGATCCTACATTTTTTTTTTCATAGCATCTAGATCAGTAACTGACATATAACCAGTTATTCAGTAAATAATTATTCAGTAAATAATTGCTGAATAGGTCCCGATGGGTCTTCTCACCATTGTAATAGGCCTTGTCAGTAGCCCTATCACGCAGGATCCCAAGCACACACAGACCATGTGTTCTGACCATGACCTTTGACTAGGGGATCCTGTGAGGCAACAAAGTTGAGGGAGAGCTTTGAGAGCTTTAGCTAAAATTTGTTGTTGGGGGCCACAGCCTAAGACTCCATCCCAGGCCAGGCGTGGTGGCACACGCCTTTAATCCCAGTACTCAGGAGGCAGAGGCGGCAGATTTCTGAGTTCAAGGCCAGCCTGGTCTACAGAGTGAGTTCCAGGACAGCCAGGGCTACACAGAGAAACCCTGTCTGGTCTGGTAGTAGTGGGTTATCATCCAGCATCAAGCACTGGATCCAGAAGTGCTAAACAGAATTATTGAAAATTCAGTTATACCCGTTCTATTAGGATTAGCATTCAGGGGTCAAAGAAGACACACCCCATTTTCTTATAGAAAAAGAATTGTCCTTGACAACTGATTAAGAGCTTCATTTGGGAGTAATAGACTAAAGTAATAAAACCCATCTTCTAGGAATCCTATTCCCAACTTTTACCAATGCACCCCTTATCACATACTTGGCAACATGTACCCAAAGCTATCACTGTACCATGTACTAGCCTGTACTAACTGACACAGGACTCTCATACTGAAGTAGGTTCTACTTTATATGTGATGGGTAATCTTCATTGTCAACTTGACGAGATTTAGAACACCGTGGAGAATGGTGAGGTCCTCTTTTAGGTGAGTCCTTGAGGATCTTTCTAGAGAGGAGTAACTAAAGACTTAAGACCTACACTGAACGCATGTAGCACTGTCCCATAGGCTAAGGACTCAGACAGAAGAGAGAGGGAAGAGGGAGAGGGCCAGTCAATCGTCATCACTCTTCCTTCCCTCCACTTCCTGTTGACCATGAGATCAATGGTGTTTCTCCTCTATAGCTCCTGCTACCAAGATCTTCTGTCCAAGCACATAGGTACAAGCAACCAGTACTGAGCCCTTTGAAACTACTAGCCAAGATGGACTCTTCCTCCCTTAAATTGCCTGTGTCTGATATCTTGATCACAGCAAAGCAAAAGTAGTGAACGTATATGGCGGTAACAGGACCTCAACACTACAGACAAATAGATTAATGAGCAGTCCAGCATTCTGTCCAGTCATGTAGTATCTGAGTGAGAATTTAAGCCCAGAGAGCTTCCTCAGAGTCCAGGAGCATAGCAATAAGATGAGATGTGATTAAGAGAGCAGGGAAGCCAGGCAGTGGTGGCGCATGCCTTTAATCCCAGCACTTGGGAGGCAGAGGCAGGCAGATTTCTGAGTTCGAGGCCAGCCTGGTTTACAGAGTGAGTTCCAGGACAGCCAGGGCTACACAGAGAAAACCTGTCTCGAAAAAACAAAGAGAGAGAGAGACAGAGAGAGAGAGACAGAAAGCAGGTTCTCAGTTTCCTCACCAGTTCCCTAGTACCCAGTCAACTTCTGTTCACTGTGCTCTCACCAGACAAACTTATGGTAAATACGGAGCAGATGTGGTCTCCTCTAAAGACAGACGGAGGAAGAGGGCTGAGGAAGCCAATGGAGTCTTTGGTCCCTACAGCTCCTGTTGTCTGAGCCCTACTCAGCCCCTGACTGAAATAAGATGTTTCCATATGGGATCTAGTGAGCACACCTCTCCTTACTTTTAGGGAAGCCTCCTTCTGCGTAAGGTCTTCATGGCCAGGGCTGTGATTAGAGGCAATTCCAGGTTTGTAAACCTGACTCCTCTGCTAGTCAGGACCAGCAGGGAGATTGGTATTAAGGAATTGACTCCTGTGACCTTGGCGGTTAACAAGCCTATGGCAGGAAGTTCAGAGACACGAGCTAGTTTGAGCCCAACGGGAATCTGCAGACAGAACTCCTTCTTGCTCAAGACTGTTGTTTCTCCCACAGAGGCCCTCCTTTGTAGATAAGACTAACAGTACCATGCAGGATAAACCTCCTGTGATGGTTTGTATATGCTCAGCCCAGAGAGTAGCACTATTAGAAGCTGTGGCCTTGTTGGAGTAGGTGTGTCACTGTGGGTGTGGGCTTTAAGACCCTCACCCTAGCTGCCTGGAAGTCAGTCTTCTACTAGCAGCCTTCAGATGAAGATGTAGAACTCTCAGCTCTGCCTGTTCCATGCCTACCTGGATGCTGCTGTGCTCCCACCTTGATGATAATGGACTGAACCTCTGACTGAACCTGTAAGCCAGCCCCAATTAAATGTTATCCTTTGTAAGACTTGCCTTGGTCATGGTGTCTGTTCACAGCAGTAAAACCCTAACTAAGACACCTCCCTAACTTAAAATCCATCCATTTAAGTATTAATCTCCCCAAAGACATTTTCACAGAAACATTCAGAATATTTGAACAAATTGTATCCAGGTACCACACATGGCCCAGCCATGTTGGCTCACGGCATTAGCTATCACAGCACTTTAGATTTGAATACAGAGCCTGGCGTGTCACTCAGTGAGTGAGGTGCATGCTCTTTAACCCTAAATACCAGAGTTCAATTCCTGGAACTGATGCTACAAGGTGCCACACACACACACACACACACACACACACACACACACACACACACACACGCATGCACACATGCACGCACGCATGCACGCACGCACGCGCCCATACATTCATCATATATACCCAATAAAAACTGTAAACAGACAGATACATTTTAAAACATACAACTCTGAAAGAGAAACCTCATTGTCACCATTCAGGCAGGACTATCTTAAAGTAGGAGAGGACTGTCCCTAGTTCACTGAGCCCCAGTTCATCTCCCCCCCACCCCCCCAGTACTGTGGCCTGAAAACCCAACAGTGTTCTCCCAACCTTAGTTTTGTTCACTTAGGCAGCCTGAAATTTGGGAGGAAGGCTTTTCAAAAATACTTATGCTTTCCTGATTCAGTAGCAAAGGCAATTCCCTTTTCTTTGAAAGTACAGCCTGCCTTGCAGTGGCTTCAGTTACGTAAAGATTCTGATCTATTGCTCCGAAGATCAAACACAGTCACAAGCCAAACAGCTTACTTCTGCCTATGCATAGACCTGTCCCCTTCTACCACCACTAATGCACACAAACAGCTGCTACCTTGTGTGCCCTAGCTCAGCATGAGTTCCCCAAGTGCTAAACATATTTATTCAATGTTAACATACTCCATCAAAATTCACCCCAATGCAGATACCAGTGATCGTTAGATTCAAGGGCATTTCCTGCTTAGGTTATTTAGGTCTTCGGGGAGAGTGAGTGAATTGGTGTGCTCCCTTCCACAGATATTCTTGATGACAGAAGTCAGCCGGTGTCCTTTGACAATGAACCTGCACAGAGAAAGTTCTTGCCCGTGTAGAAAATCCCCAGTTTATCCAAGAACCCATGTACATTAACGAGGGCCTTGTCAAAAGACACCAAATGCTTAAGGAGTGAGCAATGGCCATTTGCTTGATGGAAGGTCCCGTGGGAAGGACACTCAAAACTGAGGATTTTTGCAGGAACCCAGCTTTCTCTCCCAGGCTTATGTCTGCATTGTTCTTTCCGTCTGCTTCTTGTTCCCCAGCAAAGATCCTTAATGATACACCATTAGTAAAATGGGCATCACATCCAGATAGGATCTCTGTAATCTTTCCACACCGGGACATCTCTTCCCAGCTAGGTGGTACCTGAACTATTTGTTACCTGTGATCCCGCCTCCTTGAATCTGGGATGGGTGTTTGAGGGGTTCCTTTCTCCCAGGAGGCTCATAGTGACCATAACAGAGATTTGATTGTGAACAAGCATTCACTAAGGAGCATGGGTTGGTGGGGGGCAAGGTGGGGAAGAAAGCATGATTTCCCAAAGCAGTATGTACGATCCACCTCTGGGCAAGCAAAGCCATAGAAATGAAAAGCCTTTGCTCAAGCAGGCTGGGAAGTAATCACTGTGTCTTCAGTTTCTGAGATTTACCAGCAATGTCTCAATTTAGCTGCTGGCGTAGGCAGTGCTGAGTTTCTTCTGGATCGGTGCCTCAGAGGAGAGCCATTCCAACGGAATGTGGGCTTCATAGTAACTGGCAGGTGTCTGGTGATTTTTTTTTCCCTTAAAAACAAGCTTTAAAAAAATCACCCAGTTTCAGGAGCTGCCCTGAGCTAAAAATTGTGGATAATTTTAGGTGAATCTACTCCAGAGGGCTGCAGGAAAAAAAAAAGCCTCACAAATTTGGACCCCCAGATGAGCAGTACTGATCTTTTCTGAGACAGTGCCTTTTTATAGAGCTCTGTCTGTCCTAGAGCTCACCAGGTTACGTTTGAAGTCACCCTCCTGCCTCCATAGTGCAGGGCATGGCAGACTGGATACTTGTAAATTCACTCTAAACTAGTCATGGCCTCTCCCCATCCACCCCTCCATCCCCCCCCCCCCCCCCCCCGTGTCACCAGGAGAAAAGTCAAACTTCTTTCTCTGCCACAAAAGCCCACCACTAGATCTAAGCTTTATGGCCGTTTGGGACAGGAATATTTTAAATGAGTTGACAGGTAGTTTGGGGAGGCTCAACGCTGGTAGCTTTTCTCTAGTTTCCTGATATCAAATCAATAGCACACATGGGTGGAAAGTCGGTAGCGAGAGAAGGAAAAGCCATAGGTTGTGGTTTTCGCATGAATACTGGTCCAACTTAAAAAGCTATTCTTTATTCTAAGCTTGTGCCCTTTATACAGGTGGGGTGTTAATTATCTTGTAGGTACACCTATATACTGCTTGTTTGTTTGTTTGATTACTCATTTATTGAGTCAGTCTCCCTAAGTAGGGCAGGATAGTCTTGAACTGTAGACCCTTCAAATGCTGGGCAGCAAGTTTATGCCACCATACTTGATACCTTTCTAAGAAATGAAGGTCACCTGAGATAATTTTTTTTCTAGATATATTGGCCAAGAAGGGAATAACTCTGTAATAGGCCCCAATCCACCTTGTTTTCTTTTGTTTCATATTAGACTGTGAAATTTTGGTGAATAGTTACATTGGGGAAGTCCACAATAGGAGAAAAGAAGTGGGTCTGGGAGTGGATACAGTTGGGTAGATAGTAATGGTTCTTGGCCTGGCTTGTCCCCAAGGTCCAGTGTTGTTGGGAAAGGAGTTTAGGGAAGACTCTAGAAGCCTGGGAGTCTGGATCTGGATAGAACATTGGGAGATATTCCAGGGAGCAAAAGGTGAGGAGAGGCTGTGTGTCTCCCACACAGTATCCATCATGTGCCTCCCAGCTGTAGTCAGGTCCCCTGATCTAACCTTCAAATAACCTCCTAGAAGGGAGTGCCCCAGGCGCTCTCTCTTATCACTGAACTCCAACCCCTGCCCTGGGTTGTTGTTTTGAGACAAAGTTTGGTGAAGGCCAAGCTGGCCTGTAATTTGCCCCATAGTTCAGACTGACCTCCAACATAAGATCTTCTTGCCTCTCCCCCACCGGGGTATGCCCAGCTGTGTTTGCAGAAATTCTGACTCCTTCCTGTAGTGAGTCCATGTGAACCGGACTCCGCAGTCATCTCACTCACAATCTCTACTCTGCCCCACACCTCAAGGTCCTGTTTCCTAGAACTGTATTGTCTGTGGGCTCACAGGTCACAGGCTCACTGATCTCACTCGTTTCAAGCCAGCTTGTGAAATAAAGAATTGCCTGAACGAACCACAGAGCATATGGGCGCTGGAGCCCAAGCTGAGCTGCCTGCCTCTGGGTGGGCAGGGGTGGTGGTGGAGGAGACTGGTCTTGGGGGTGGGGGTGGGGATGGGGGTGGGGGCTCCTCAAAGGAGCTACTGGATCTGCAAATCAGCACACAAGAAGGCACGGAAGCCTCACAAAGGTGGGGACAAGCTGGCCACAACTGCCATTTTTAAACAAGTTAGTTACAGGGAAAACATGACATTATTCCAAGACAAAAGAAATCAGTTGTGTTGTGTTTATGCTCATTCTAACAGTCTGTGGGTGAGAAAGAGCATTAATTCCAGCAGAAGCAACAGTAGTGGGAGCAAACATTTGCCTTGGATCTGTGACACTCTCTGCCCTTGCCACTAAAAACATTTTCTTCTTCTTTTTTTAATTTTTATTTTATGTACATTGGCCTTTTGCATGCATGTATGTCTGTGTGAGGTGTCATATTCCCTGGAATTGGAGTTACAGACAGTTGTGAACTGCCATGTGGGTGCTGTGAATTGACCCAGGGTCCTTTGGAAGAACAGCTGGTGCTCTTAACTACTGAGCCATCTCTGCCAACCCCACTACAGTCATTTTCTATTTCTAGGCACAAACTCGGCCTGCACCCAATCATTATTATGATTGCTTTGTTTCTGTGGACCAGTATGGGCTAGGGACTCTAAGAGCAAGTTCTCAGCACAAAGGAGATGTGCCTAGAAGGTCAAAGGACAGCAAATAAGAGACAAAGAGGAGACAGAGGATGAGGGAGAAGGGGAAGGGATCGAGGGAGGGGAAAGGTATTTGTCCCAGAAGGGTGTCACAAAGGACTGCCTCTGGATAGAGAGGAGACAGACATGACCAATAGGAAAATGGCCATTTATAAATGTAAAAGGGGAATCCCAGTGTTAGAATGAGGTGTTTGATTTTAATTGGGCATGTTAATTAGGTGAGTCAAAGGGGGCTTTTGATTGCTGGACTTCAATACTTTCATAGCTGGACCTTGGTGGCCAGCCTCAGGAGGAGGAAGTGGCCAAAATAGGCGAATAGACCTTAGGGGTTTATTTAGGGTGTAATCTAACTGTTTAGAAAGGCAGAGGGAATGGAGAAGAAGAGCAAGGCCTGCCAGAGCTGTGTTTGCCATACTTGGGCTAGCCAGCGTCCCTTCAAGTTCTCTAACGGCTCAGCAGAGCTCACTGAAGCTGCAGTTAAACCCTGCTGGCTTGGAGCTAGAAAACCACTTCCATGTTCACAGACGCAGCAAAGACAAGAGCTCCGTCTTTTGTGCACCAAGTCTCAGAGGTGGCATCCCATTGTTTTTACATACTCTATCTGAGAGAGGTAAAGAGTCCAATGCCTAGGATGAGGGGTTGATCATACCTGAAAGTAGTTAGCACCAGAGGCCAGCCTAAAGGATGCCTATCCCAGCTACCCGGCTTATCCTCATATTAATTACAGTAATAATGGTCCATTAGCTTTGCAGGGCTGGTATGAGAGTACTCTGGGAATGGAGAGGCCCTGGAAATACAGTGCAATCAAAGTTTCTTACTGTACCCTCAGATCAAATGATGATAATGAACCTAGAAACCTGCATTTAAGCAGAACCCCCAGGCATGTATCAGGCAAACTGGACCATAAGATTACACACACACACACACACACACACACACACACACACATATATATACATATACACATATATATACATACATATGTGTATATATATGTATATATATGAAACATTTTTATATGGTTTTTCTTTCCACAAACAATAGATTAAAAGCATTCAAGAAGAGGTGAAAGGGAGAAATTTCTAATCCTTAGCTGCTGTACTGGGATCTTGCCATCTAAGTAAATGTCTGAGTTTGCTCTCACGGTAACTTAGCTGCCAAACACACTGGCAATTCCAACACTTCACAAATGTAACCTCACTGGAGGAGTGTCTTGGACCCTGTTCAGAGGCCACCATCATTCCTTTATGATCAAAACCCCACTCTATACAACTACCTCCTCTTCCCTTCCAGCAGCCTGTGACTCCAGGTCACCATGGCAGCCCCTTGAACAGTCAATGTGTTTGGCGCATACAAATAAGCATCCTTAAGTTTAAAACACCCTGGAGGGCACTTGGTGGTGCCTTGTCAATGGCGAATACTCATTATTTCACGCAGAAGAAAATGGAGTGGTTTAGCTATGGCTCATGGCAGAAGGACACAGACAGACAGACAGACAGACAGACACTGGATGGTACAGGGACATTGCATTAAAACCATTCCTCCCCCCCCAGGCCACGGGGAAATCTAAGACCCCATAGATAAGTAGTCTCCCACTTCATCCCTAGACAGCCTCTGCATCTACTTGCCTTACACGTAGCTGAGCCTTTCCTGTCATAACACATGGCCTTCCTTCCCCTGGTTCTGATCTCATGAGAAACAATCAAAGCCTTTAAAAGTCCATATTCTGCATCTGCTCAACATTATTCTGCCCTTGGGGAGGTGGGGACTCGTGACAATTCTTTGTATCTTTTTCTGTCTTGAGCTGCTTGGCCTATTTCTGATAACAAGAAACCTTTTTGTTGCTGTTGCTGTTGTTGTTGTTATTGTCTTGTTTTGTTCTTAGTGAATCAAACTGTAAATCATATTCAGGAAGGCACAACAAAAATAGCATTTGATTATTTTTATAAATCCTACCAATGTCTGGAGGTCCTAATAACGTGCTGTGGCTTAAAGAGATATGTAAAATTCGGTCAGTTTTTTCCTACTGCCAGCTAAAAATAAATCAGAATTCTGGCCTAATCTAGAATGACTAAGTTCTACTGATGTTTGATTCCCAGGGCATCTAGAATTAAAATCAGAGATCGTCTTTTTTTTTTCCTTTCCTAAACCCCTATACATAATTAGCCTCTCTTGAGTCTTAACTGTGGAGTGCTTCCAAAAATCGTCTTGAAGTCTTTCAAAGCAACTCTCAGATTAGTTGATGTGCTTGCCAGCTTTGCCCACTGTTTACTTGTGACGGCTATAGGAGGAGGCAGAAAGGGAGCGCTCACACTGTAGACTTGTTCATCCAACCGAGGTGCCAATGGGAACCTGTCAAAGCTGAGGCTAAACCAGAAAAGTCTGATCTCTTCACCCTCAACTCTGAGTTCATTATCATTCAAAAAACAAACATATCCCATCACACTGACCGAATTTCCACACATGCTAAGTACACAACTTTTTTTTTTTTTGCTATTGTCATCTGTATTCTCAATTCTCAAGTATATAATTTTATCAAGAGGCAGTGGACATTTAACTAAGCCACAAAATCCTGTCACTACATCTGAAGAAATCATCTTTAGGATTTCACAAATTCCTTGTTTTAGCAAAACCCACTCCTAGGGGTCACCAGTAGGCAACACACCCATAAACACGCTGTGACATTAAATGGTAAAGCCCATCTTACTCACAAGAGGACAGGATCATGGCGACCCTGCTTGCTGGCCATACACAGAAGCCTTGGTTCTTCAGCTCTGTTCCACTCACGGTAACACATCTTTCAACTGAAAGCATAGTTGTTGGCCTGTGACGTTTCTCACAGGCAAAGTTTACCCCACCTAATTTCCTGTTCTGAAAACCTCAAGAGTGTGTGAATGACAACCCAGTGGCCTACATAAGAAACTTCAGAGCTCTGTATCCAGATCTGAAGTGTTAGCACTTCCTTATACCTACGCTGTGGGTGTGTCTAGAAAACACTTTGAAGAAATCACAGAATTTCGGTAAAAGGGGCCTTCATAGTAGTCAACTTAAACTGTCTTCCCTGTGCTGATACTGGAATAAAGGACCATACAAGAAGAAATTTTACTTACTGGAGGGCTCATAGTGGTACAGGGAAAATCGACTTCTAGGATCATGAATATCCAAACTAGGATGTTTGGCCCTCTGATTTAGGACTGACTCTAAAGACTTGGTTTGGGATTAGGGGAGAATCTAAAGATCTGTTTTAAAAACTGGCTGAAGCTAGGTGTGGTGGCAAAAGTCTTTAATCCCAGCACTCTGGGAGGCAGAGGCGAGTGAGTTCAAGGCCAGCCTGGTCTACATAGAGTTCCAGGACAGCCAGGGTTACATAGAGAAACCTTGACAGACAGAGAGAAAGACAGAGACAGAGAGACAGACAGAGATACAGACAGAGACAGGAGAGGCAGAGAGACAGACAGACAGACAGACAGAGACAGAGAGACAGAAAGACAGGGACAGAGAAAAGAAAAGATTTAGCCTCAGCTTTGACAGGTTCCCATTGGCACCTCGGTTGGATGAACAAGTCTACAGCGTGAGCGCTCCCTTTCATTTGTTCTGTTTTCCCATAGGAAGCATTTGTATGGGCTATGGAAATGGCTCAGTGAGCAAAGTGTTTGACACTGAAGTATAAGGACCCAAGTTCAGAGCCAGAAAAGTTACATAATTGACAAGAGAGCACGGTCTCCCACCAGTAAACCAAGTGCTTGGGAGATGGAGACAAGAGATCCTGAGGGCAAACTGGCTAGCTAGACCAGCCAAATCAGCCAGCTCTGAGTTCAATGAGAGATTCTACCTCACTACACAAGGTGGAAAGCAATCGAAGAAAACACACAGCATCAACTCTAGCCCCCATATGCACACAGGCACATATGCACACATACACACATGTATCCTGCCCCCTGAGACCTACATGTGATAAGAAAGAGTATTTCAAATTGTTCACACAGGAACTCAACCTTCTTGTAACTTTCCTGAGCACACCCTGGTTCCTTTCACAGCTCATCCAGATAAAAGGAGAAGATAGGTGGGGCCTATCTTAGCAATAATAGTAAGGCATGCCTGCATATCACCAGCTGCTTGAAGGAGTTGATTAAAAAGTGTGTATGGTTTTGTGATGTGGGGAGTTGGAAGGAATATGGCACATTATGATGAGAATATTTCATTTTTTTATCCATTATAAAAGGAATGAGCTTAGCCTTCGGCCCAACCTTCAATATGGCGGCACAGACTCTTAACCAAATCGGTGGTTCTCCATGGTCAGAGGGAAGTCAGCAGCCAGCTCCAGTCTGTGTGCTCACCACATGCTCCAGGGTGGGAGGGATTACAGGGGCTACTGATATGGGAAGGGGGAGCTCTCAAATACCAAGAACAGTGTGTTGGATAGGAAATGGTTTCTACTGATGGGAACATGTGGGGCAACGGGCTACGCAGAGACAGCCTGGTCTCCAATCGAGCTTAGGTCTTGAACCTTGGTGGGACCCAGAGGGTGGTAATTTCCACCTACATGGGACAGAAGACGTTTCATCATGTCTCCTGGACCCCTGACTCCTGTCAAAGTTACAGCCCCCACAGGAGAGGCACATGCTATCAGTCTCGTAGGAACAGCACCAAGCCTTTCCACATGCAAATAAGGTTTCCCCCAAACTCTCAGTCCAAGCCAATGAGAGGTACCCGCTGTCGAACCCTGAATCACCCCCAGTACTGTATATAAATCCATTCAGGGAATTAAAGGTACGTGAGAACTACTTCTTCCTCTGAGTCTTTTGTTCCAAAAGCTGTATGTAACACTTGGGAAGAGATCTTCTCTCCCGAAGAGCCACCTGAGGTCCCGCCCCACTCCTCACTGGATAGTCGGCTTCTCATTGGCTCAGCCCCACTCCACTCAGTTCAGATTGGCTTGGAGTTACTGAGCGACCTGGAAGGCACAGCAGAGACTTCGTCTCCCTGCCTGCACTCACTTCCCTACACTGGAACCCTCGTACCAGGCCTGGACAGGGATCTCTGTGGAAAACCTCTGGCACCCACAAGAACTGGGTTAGCTTCTTCTCCTGAAGCTCGTGAGGAAAAGGAAACTGCAAGCGAAATTCACTGAGAGAAACTGGACATCAGGGCCTGGTGCAGGGTTGGGATGGAGACTTTCACTAATCCAGGGATCCAAGTCCAACCAGGCTTCTTGAAAAACACATGGCAGCTTGGAACACTTTCTCCCTAGTTCCTTTGGCAGCATCCTGGACTCCCACAGATAAGCCATTCTGGGGACCTAGTTGGATTATATACCACTTGGTTCTAACACCTCTGGTCCAGAGCCTAGCACTTCAACAGGAGCATCTTCAATGTCCTGGAAACATTCTTAGGACTTTGGAATTACTTAATTCTGACATGAAAATTCCTACCTAATTCTAATCAGCTCTGACCACAATGCTCAGGTCAGATAGTTCATCACAGACCATGGCTCGAGAGGGGCAAGCACTGCTATTTGTACGAGTCTGCTTGTGAATCAAGTATCTAACAACTAAGGGATCCAGGCAGTCTTCTCTTCAGAAAGCCATATTTGATCCCTGGGTGAGATAGAATTGGCAGCTGTCAGATTTAGGACTAGACATTCTCTACTCCTAAAACTTCCCATTAAAGGCAGATCTCTGCAAGTTTGGGGATAGGATGGTCTACGTAGTGAGACCCTGTCTCAGAAAACAAAAACAACAAAAATTTCAGCTAAAGAGATAAACGTATGTTACTTATAAATATATAACTTTATATATTATATGTATTTACAATATATACAATATACAAATTTTTAAGCATACTACTAAGAACAAGTTTGGAAAGAGATGTTTCCAAAACAGAGGATTACTACGTATCCAGGTGGGTTCCTGCTTTTCCTAGAACTCAGTGGTAGACAACACTCCAGGCCCAGGTTTATGTAAAAGCCAAAGGGCATGGAAGAGACGCTGGGACATGACTCGTCCCCATCACAACCACCCTGGCTTTCTGCTAGCATCAGCTAGCATAGTCCCATGTTCATCTCCTGAGGCCTGGGCACAGAGCCTGGTATACATGGCTGGCACTCAAACCCTTGAAGAAATGAGCAAAATGAGTGCTTCAAGTCACCAGCTCTGAGAGACCATCTGTGCAGCCGGCAAAGCAGCCACTGAGCTCAGGCTGGATCAGCAGCAGATGCGCTGGGGCTCCCGTGTTGTAAGCAGAGCAGTCTATACTCCCAGGTGCCAAGAGAATTGCGTTCCGATGGCACACCATTTCTTCCTCTTGCCTTGGAAACTGGGGCCACCATTCATCTTCCAAAAGTTTCTTCACATTCAACTAGTTCATCTATCGTACGCAGCAAGTCTTCAAAGGAAGGCCTTCCCTCTGGTCTCTACAGTTAAAAATCGAAGAGAAGCTATGAGTTTCAGAAGCGGCTCCCCAGAAAATTCTTACTGCTCAAATCCTGCGCGACTCTGCAGAGGCAAGACTCCTGGGGAATGGGGAAACACAGGATGATTTCTCTTTGCCCTAACCAACCCCAAAGCTGCTGGGTTCGTTTTGGAGCCCTTGTCTTACTCATTTTGAGGGCCCTCTGTGACCCCCCACTCCATCTCCTCATCAGCTAACCTCATTTCCCACAAAATTCAGACTAAGCTCTCCTGGCACACACACCATGTTTATAACCAAATCCTCCACTTTGCTCACACTGCTCTCCCTGCTACCACTTCCCACCCAATTAGCCTCTGTGCACCCCAGTCAGTGCTGGTGGGAGGTATTATAGCAAGTGATGGCTTCGGTGCAGGATGGGCCTCTGATGTTCTGGAGGTAACTGGCCCCGGGCAAGTATCACCCTCGTGAGCCTTATGGTCACAGTACAAGCATCTATGCCTCAAAGGGTTACTCTGAAAATGAAATCTAAAGGGTTGGATATGAAATATATGTGAACTGCAGTCTTTCAAGGGTCTCTCTGGGGTTTAATGTCTTCTACGGAGGTGGTATTTCAATGTTTCTAGAGATTAAGTAAGATACCTAGAGACAATGGGTTTAAAGAAAGTGAAACTTTCTACCTCACAGTTACTGGATGGAGAGAAGCAACTTCTCTGGGCTTTTTCCAAGGTCCAGCTATGGGGGGGGGGGGGGGGCACTTGGGAGTGAAATGTCAGCCTGAGTATATTAAGCTAACCATTAGCATTGTTTGTGTCTTCAGAGACTTCTCACTATTCAGCACCGAGACAAAGCTTCCTGCTAGAGTTTGACATTCCTGTGCAAGAGCCAAACCGTCACTGGGCTGCAAGAACTGTACCTTCCCTATCCACTGGGCCCAACCATGGATCGTTTCATAGACCAGAAAACAACACAAAGGAACAGCCGTACCTCTTGCCAGCATCTCAGCATCACCTCATACAAATATTTGGAAGCCAGCTTTGGCCGGTGGAGGCGGTGGCCACGAGTCACCATGGTTACCACTTCGTAATTGGTGTTCTTCTCAAAGGGCATCCTGCCTTCTGTGAATATTTCCCACATTAGCACACCTACAAAAACGATAAGGTTACTCAATGATGAGTCTGCTTCCTCTTTGGAGGGGAGGGGAGGAGACGTGCATCGTGGGCCTTACCAAACGACCAGACGTCTGACTTGCTGCTAAAGCGGCTGTAATTAAACACTTCTGGGGGACACCACTTCACAGGGAACTTGGCGCCAGAAGAACTTGTGTACTGATCATCCAGAACGTACCTAGGATGAGACACACCACGCATGGGTCACACCTTTGCATGTCAGACGTGAGCTTTCGTTTTTCCCCTTACAAAGACAGACCAAGACAGTAACGGCAGTCTAACATGCAACACACACGTTCAGCTCATGGCCTTGCCCAATGACGTCTGTCTAGCTCCTCGGCTTGAGTTAAGAATCTGAAGAGGTGACCCAGTGTGTGGACTTTTATTGTACTGCTGTTTATCTTTCTCTCTTATGAGGTAACAGAGGCAGAATACTATACAACTGTTGCAAACTTATGGGGTAGGGTACGTGTCTTTGTTCTCTGAACAAAATTTTATCCAAAGGCCCTGCATGCAAAATATCTGAAGAAGAGCTGCTTACAGGAAGGGGTAACAAGTAACTAGAGCCGTCCGTGCTCTGAGCCCCACAGTCCCTCAATTTAAAGCTACAGCACACGTAAGCAATGAGAGCACTGCATTAGAAAGATCAGAGGCAAAAGGAGGTTTAAGATGATGGTAATATACCATATTTATATACCAGCACACTGTCCCTACACACACACTCTCAAACCATGCTTTATTCTTTTTCTATCTGAACATTTCCAGATCCATCCAGAAAGACACATGGAAGCTGTAGCATTGACCACTTGTGGGAAGAATCTTTGATGAGTGACAGATGTGAGGACTTCAGCCCCTTCGCTGTATGTGCAGCAGGAATTTATCAGAGGGATTGTTAATGCATTACATATTTATAGGAAGTCAATGCTAAAGCTGCCAGGAGCAAAGATTCAGATGAGCACACCGACTTCCCCTTGAATGGACAAAAATGGTATCTGGTGGACAATGCCACCTTGGGCTGGATCAAATAGTTGTCAGTCAGAGACGTCTGAATGTAGTGCATAAGGAGTAGTTCTAAAAGGACTGGTGGAAAAGTACCAGCTTTCTGCAAGCCAAATATGAAGAATGGCGATAGACAGTGCAGGGTTCCCCTTCAGGTGCTAACTATCTTTACCTAGAGCACATAGAGAGGACTGGGTAATCAGCTTCGAGAATCAGAAACTACTAAAGATAGCATTCAGGCCACCAAAGGCCAGCGTCTTCTTGGGGGTTGGTGTTGGCCCGAAGACCCAACATTGCTCTACTTTCTTGACTGCTCTTAGCTCTGCCTCTGGACCAGCTTCCTTGGCCCTCTTCTGATTCCCTGGGCAGGTCACACTAGTCCCAGACTTAAGGTGGCACCACTATGGTTCTCCTGTGTTGTTCACTCAATGTTCCCATGCAAGAAAAGCCTTTCTGGTCACCAGATCTCCAGCGGCCGTCCCTTCCCCCACTCCCAAGTTAGCTCTTTCACCGAACAGTAGAAGATTTCAGGGAAAGACGAAACAGATAATACAGAGGATTTCAGTATCTGCAGGGCACACCGTCCGTGTGACAGCTCAAGGTTTTTCATCTGCAGTGTGAAAGTGACCACAGATGGTATCAACAGTTAGTCAAGACTGCAAGTTGAAAGTCTCAATAACACTATGTTTTTGGTTTTTTCAATGGACAGAGACTTAGGTTTCAGATAATTCTCAGGTGTCCTGACATGCTTTTAGTCTCTTTTTTAACTGTTTGTAAATAAAAAGTTCCTTTCCGACACATCTGGAGCACAAAAGGCACAGACTGGACTGACAGCCACTGTCTGCTGACCCCACCCTGCTCTGTCACAGTCACTTTCCCCAGGGCTATGTATCTCCTTTCTCCATCGTTTGCACTACATGTGGGCTCAGCCTTCAGTTTACTCACCGATGTGGCTCACAGGGTTAGGCTCCTCACCCAGTAGACACCTGATTTTTAATATATGCATGACTCAAGGGACAGAGGGAAAGGGGAGGACAGACAAAATGCTTCTTAAACGTCTATTCTAACACTAGTAAAAGTAGAAAAACTAAGAGATTAAAAACATTGCGAACAAGGATATACTAAGCACTGAATCACCAAACAAATTGAGAGAGAGATATTATATAGGCTCTACTACCATCTAGTGGAAAGAATTACCAATGCCACAATAGTAATTAGCCTCATTTACCCTTACAACAGTTGAAGAGATTTCCTTATTGCTTTATTGGTGCAAATCATTCCCACATTAAAATTTTAAAGGCAGGATCTCATGTAGCCCAGGCTGGCCTCAAACTTGGTATATAGCCAGGAATGACTTTGAAATCCGGATTCTCCCGCCTCCACCTCTAAGTACTAGATTACAACAAGCATCACTACAACCAGGGCCCGAGGCCTGAGTTTTTATTTCAGTTTGGGGAGGGTTTGCTTGTGGGCAGTTCGTGCATAGAGAGGACAGAGGCAACCTTGGATTGCATGGGCAGGAACGCTGTCTGCCTAGTCTCTTTTCAACGGCTTAGGGTTCATCAATTAATCTGGGTTTTCTAGCCAGAGAGCCTCAGAGATCCACCAGTCTCTGCCTTTCCAGTTCTGGGGTTACAAAGCCTAAGCCACCACTCCTGGATTTTTTCCTGCATTCTGGTCAAACTCAGGCTTGGGAGGGAAGCAATTTATCCTCTGAGCTATTTCCCAAGGCCTTCCCATGCTTATTAATTATTCAAATATAATGTGACCACTTAAAAGCACACAGTACTCAGCCATACCTGGCCATTCCAAAATCAGATACTTTGACAACTCCTGCTTCATTCACTAGACAATTTCTGGCAGCCTGGAAAACAAGATTATGACGTTACATTTATTAAAAGGTCCTGCAAAAAAAGGAACAACAGAAGTTCACTTTCTACTAAATATAATACAGTCCACATCAGAAAGAACTGTACATGTGTTCATATAAACTGTTTACAGCCATACTGAAGGTACCTCCAACAAAAATCTGAAGCAACCTGAAAAAAAGACAGATTAGAAATGTCACAAGGCATTATGGCACTGTCTTTACCAACATCACACTTCATGAGGATCAACGGACATTCCAACCTTCTTCCTGGTCCAGGCCTATTGTATTACTATGTGATTTTCTTACTGATGTTGATAACACTCTTAAGTCTTTAATCTAGATTAAAGATGAATTCTCTCTAGGTAACAGTAGAAACACACAATCATCACAGTGACCAGTAACCTGAGAGTGGTCACCTCAACAGACAGAAGAATGGCCAAGTATAGACACAGGACCTGCTTTATCGTGTATGAGGTTGCTAATATATTAAGACATAATATACTCAGCTGGTAAAACACACACATATGTTATTTGGGGTTTGGTGTATTCTTGAATCCATCAAGAATTACATGAACCAATATAATAATTTGGTAGAATGACAGAGGGCTTCTCAGAAGCAAAATAATGGTGTTTTTAACACCTCAACTGATGGGGCAAGGTTTCTCCCTCACTCGTCGGATGCTTGTTTTTCCTGTGTGATAATTCCCCAGAGCTCCTTTCCTCTGAGCACATTTAAGAGTCTCTCTCAAGTGACAGTTAATGCCCACCTCTTGAATTATCTGCACCTTCCCGGGAGGACAGCCATGGTACTGTCACTTGCAAGCCCATGAAACACTTTACTCAGGGGAAAGGCACATTCGACACTTCCTTTTGTGAGGGCAAAAGTTACGTTTTACGTCTTAAACTGCTGTGCCTAAAAGATCTGTAAAATAAACTTTTCTTTAATCTGTAAGTTTCACTTGTTTCCAGGACAGAAACTTCCTGGAATGCTGAAGACTGTGGCCCGCCTACGACCACAAGCCATGTGTTCTCACTTCTGTAAACAAGGGTGGTTACCCCAGGTGCACAGGATGTGCTTGGTCACATGTAAGCAGAAGGTGTGTAACTGTAGCTGGGAAGTACACTAGGATATATGCTTGTCCCTGATCAGACAAAGTCAAAAGTCTATAGCCTAATAGGTTTGCCTTAATAAGCACTGGGCTTATGTAATTAGCAGGCATTCTCTGGGAATCCCGGGAATGAACTTGGCTAGTATTTACCATGTTGGTCAGAATTTAATAAAGCTTGCTTCAAATTTGGCTCAAAGGTTGTGTTAGTAATCTTATTCTCGCCTGGCAGGATTAATACTTTAAAGGGTGTTAAAACCTTCCAGGGATTTATATCAATATCACTGGCCAAAAAAAATTCAAAACTCACTTTCAAGAAAATAAATTCTGTACAGACAAGTGCAAGTCATGAAAGTATTCCGTCTGCATCCATTCTCCAAGAACAAAACTAGAACGATGCTTAATTCATGAGTTTCTACATGACAATTAGCTGTTGTCATAGCGACACACAATCATCAAAGCTAATGTTATATGTCACATCTAGTTTACAAAGCCCGTTGCCTCTATTAAATGGTATGAACTTTAACAAGATGTGAGCCAAACAATGAAGTGCACATTGCACATCCAATTTTCAGAATGGACTAGGACTAGCCCCACAACACACCGAGGAGATCAAGTCAACCTTGCCAAATCCTCAATTTGTTACTATGCTTTAAATCTAAAGATGACATCGGAGTTACAGTCCTGACTCTAAAGGTAAGTTCTGGGTCCAAACTCCTCCATCTCCCCAGCACCTGATGATATTTTATCCAGTTCTACTCACTTCCTTTGCAGATAGGAATAATATCCACTTCCTTATCAAAGGAGCTTACAGTACAAAAGTAAGGCCTATGTCAGGTGAGGTTAAAACAAAGCACCCTGCTGCTCCTGCTCCAAGGAAACAGATCCACGCTCTATCACAAGGCAGCTAAGGCTAAAGGAGGGTGGACACAATGCGAATCCTGTTGGTTTGGTAGACTAATCAAGGTAGATGGTTACTTGTTACAGTCACAGTGTTGCTTGCTACAGTCACAGTGTTGCTTGTTACAGTCACAGTGTTGCTTGTTACAGTCACAGTGTTGCTTGTTACAGTCACAGTGTTGCTTGTTACAGTCACAGTGTTGTTTTCTACAGTCACAGTGTTGTTTCCTACAGTCACGGTGTTGCTTGTTACAGTTACAGTGTTGCTTGTTACAGTCGCAGTGTGGCTTGTTACAGTCACAGTGTTGCTTGTTACAGTTACAGTGTTGCTTGTTGCAGCCAGTGTTGCTTGTTACAGTTGCAGTGTTGCTTGTTACAGTTGCAGTGTTACTAATTACAGTTGCAGTGTTGCTTGTTACAGTCACAGTGTTGCTTGTTACAGTTGCAGTGTCACTTGTTGCAGTCACAGTGTTGCTTGCTATGGTTACAGTATTATTTGTTACAGTGGTGTTAACTGTGAAGAATGGCTGGGGAGGGAAAGAAAATCAGAAGGAAGAGGAGGAAAACTGAGAAACCCCCCCATCACAGCCCTTTAGAACTGGGTTAGGTTGTTTTCTATTTTTCTTCCTATTATTTTCAGAAGTAATGAAAACTCCCAGAATTCCCTCTTAGTTGAGCTCAGGATTTCTCTGGTAGTTTCTGTTCAGCACTTAAAGTAGAAAGAGCTGGAGACTTGGTCTTAAAGGTCAAGGCTAAGCCTAACTTCCCCATTTCTCACAATAGGCAAGCCTCTTTCACTTCCCCCAAAGCTAACACTCTTATCTATAACACAATGACATCAAATAAATCTGCCCCGACTAGCTATCTCCTGGGAATCTCCCAGAGCTCAAATAATTAATTCAACGGAAACTTGCTTGGGGATAATAAGTCTGTACGCTATTAGATTTAATAAAGGTCTTTTCCTTAGAAATTATCAAGTAAATTATTGAAATTTACCAAGTTTGAAAATAACGAAATCTTGTTAAGGACAAAAACAGGCAACTAATACAACAAAGTTCTCTGTGTAACCCAACGGGACAATGGAATCCAGCCAGGGTGTAGGAAGTCACAGCAGTGGGAGGCCAGGAGGACTCTGGTTACTCACCAGGTCTCTGTGGATGAAGCTGTTTCTCTCCAGGTACTCCATCCCTTCACAGACATCTTGACACATGCTTAGCAGCATGTCTCTGCTGAAATGGCCTTGTCTCTGCCGGAGGAAATTCAGAAGGCAGCCCCGTTCCATGAACTCGGTAACGATGTAGATGGGCTTCTGCTGGGTGCATACACCATAGAGCTGTACCAGCTTGGGGTGTGTCAGCTTCCTGAGGGCAACAGACACACAGAGTTACCACAGGAAAACAAACCAGCAGGCAGGTGTGCTGGGCGGGGCCAATTTTTAATTCAAAAAGGGGAGCTAGAAATTTACATCATGGGATCTGGAGCTATGACTCAGTGGATAAGAACACTGGTTGCTCTTCCAGAGGACCTGAGTTCAATCCCTAGCACCCACAGGATGGTTTCCAGCCACCTATAATTCCAGTCCCAGGAGGATCTGATGCCCTCTCCTGGCCTCTGCAGGCAATGTATACACATGATGCCCAGACATACATGCATTCAAAATACCAAATACACATAAAACAAAGAAGAAGAAGAATAGAAACTTACATCATGACTTTAGCTTCCTCTATGAAATCCTCTTCACACATGGCGCCTTCCCGGATAGCTTTGATGGCCACTTTGTACTGGGCCCGCCACTTGCCAAGCCTCACCACTCCAAACAGTCCGCTCCCCAACTCTCTCATAAAGGTCAGCTCTGATGGGTTAATCTCCCACTTATCTGTAAGACAGACAGGGAAAGGATACTTTTACAAAGGAAACGGCCTAAAGCCATGGGGAAGAGACCAACCCCACAGCCCTGAATAACACAGTAATAATTACTATAAGACCCAGAACAGAATTACAGCCTGTACCCAGACACCCAGACACCCACATACCCAGACACCCAGACACCCAGCCGGCATAGCCAGTGAGAACCACCACAATGGCAACTATTTTAGCAGCGATGTATTTAGTTTTTACCTATGGAAAGTTTTTATAAATAATGATGAGAACAGAAAATCTAGAGTTACTATAAAGTATAATCATCTAAAAACCCATTCTATGAACGCATTAAAAACAGCTGTAAAACTTGCATGCAGAGAACTCTTTGGCTAAAACCACTGAGTCCTCCTCACTGGGGCCTGCAGGGTGACCCCAGCAGGATGAAAGGCTGGCATCTCTGCCTCTGCCTGCATCTGTCTCATTTACTTCTGGTCACATACCTGTACATATCAGAATGTTAATCACCCAAAGAAAATCTATGTCAGACCTGATGATAGCTAGTTTACCTCCCACCCCCCCCAGTCACCTCCCCCCACAGATGAAGGCACAGAGAGGTAGGAGTAACTGAGACATCTTAAAGGTTTACAACGCCCTATTCTGGATACCCTGAAGACACTAAATGTCTCCAAGAGCTGTCCTAAACCTACGTCTACCTCGGATTCCACGAATAACTACATCTCCCAAGGGCGGACAGCCCACCAGGTACACGTACAGGCAATGATTCACAATAGCAACGCTGCATCCTTGCTCAAGAACAGTCAGCTCCTTAGACCCAGCTTGTCCCCTCAGGCAATAAAGACTTCTTCAGACCACCTTGCAGGACTACATCTGAGATAATTATCAACCAGGCCACACTTGGCCACACCTCCTGTCTGCCCTGTCCCGAGCCTTTCTCGGTTGCAGCCTTTGATGGGTATACTCAGGAGACATTTTCTTCAGTCCCTCTTCCTAGGGCTCAGTGACTAAGCCTCCTCTCTCTGCTCCGTGCCACTCTGCATCCTTCGCTGGCACTGTGAGACGGGTGGAATTGCTGAGGCTGTCAGGGCTACAGGGACCTAGGCTTGCACTCTAGAATTCTGGTTAGAGTTGAATTCTACAGGTCTCCATTCGTCTTGTAGAGCTGGATTCTTTTCCAAGAAAACTGGCCAATGCAACTACCAAGTGAGTCTTACCATAGCTGAAGCCGGCAGTAGTGGGAGCGTTCTTCCCCTTTGTACTGACCGGGTACCGCAGCCTGGTGACAAGCCCTAAAAATGAAAGAAATGGTTGCAGCTGAATTTTATCCTAATCACGCTACTCCGTCAAATGCTAAACAAGAAAAGCCCAAGAAACACCATTCGCTTATTACTGAAGCCTCCTCTTCATAGACACATGGCGCTGCACATGGCTTTCAACCGCTCCGTACAGTTCCTTCTTAATACAGTGTTTATCTGGCACAAGGCTAGCATCCGCTCTCCTCTAATATTGTAAAGGATATTAGAAGATTCTCAGAGCTTACTATCAGTGAGTTTATACTCTTTTTAAATATGAGATCTGAACTATGAAAGAGAATTTTATTAGTCGGCTAAAAATTAAAGCAATTCACCTGATGTGACTCAGTGTTCCTGACATTAGCACTAAATGTGTGGATTATCAGCCACTGGAAATCAGTGAGGCAGGTCAAATCATTTAAGCCTCAAAGAAGAAATGGGGGCCTTCTTCCAGGAGCACCCAGACAGGGCTATACTTCTTCTATACAGCACATTTCATATTTTACAACTGTGTGGGCATCTGGACGGATCACCATTTAATATTCACTATACTTCCCTCAAAGGCTTGGTTTCTTATATAAAGCAGGCACTAAATACATGTC
Source organism: Mus musculus (assembly GCF_000001635.26). Classification (NCBI taxonomy): domain Eukaryota; kingdom Metazoa; phylum Chordata; class Mammalia; order Rodentia; family Muridae; genus Mus; species Mus musculus. Next base: position 72,766,192 of record NC_000071.6, read on the forward strand.
AGCTGAATAAATTAAGATAGTGGTAAAAATTTAAACACAGAAGAACACAAAAAAAAATAGGAAAAGAAATACAGTAAGAATAAGAGACTATCATCAGAACAGGGTTAGAGTTGAATTCTACAGGTCTCCATTCGTCTTGTAGAGCTGGATTCTTTTCAGCTTTTTTGAAAAACCATTAAGAATTAATTGCTCAAGTTGGTTTTGGTTGTGGTTTGATTTGGTTTTTTTGTTTTGTTTTGTTTTGATTTTGGTTTTTGCCTGTTTGTTTTATTTTTTGGTTTTGTGTAGCCCCGGCTGTTCCCGAACTCAATCTATAGACCAGCTGTCTCAATCTCAGAGATTGCCCTGCCTCTGCCTCCCAACCACTGGGATTAAAGGTGTGTGCCACCATGCCTGGCTTAATTGCTCAAGTATTGAGCACAGAATTTCAGAAAACCCAGCAAACCCACTTGTAGATGAGTATGCTGATGAAAGGAAACCCTATTTCCATGAAAACATGTGAATATAAGACTATCATCTGTCAATAAAAAGGAGTGGACACCTTCTCTGACTGAAAGCCAGAGCTTTAAACTTTCCACTTCCTCGGGATTTCTTTCCAGGGACAGGGCACGCTTGAGCAGAACACACAAGGCAATGTCTAAGAGTATGCTCAGCGAGTCCATTGTAAAAAGCAAAACAACAACAAAACCCTGGGGATTTCCTCGGTCCAGAATCCCCAGCAGCCTCTCCTCTGGTGTCACCACATCTGGAGCTGGTGCAGACCCAGGCTGCATCCTGGTTTCCACAGATGAAGGAGAAACCTTGTCAAAGTCGGTGCGTTAAGACAGCTTCCAAGACTGCCAACTAGAGGGTCAGCTGTCTATCTCACCTTTTAGCACCATTACAGTGACACTGGCAATAATTTAAAAACTAAACACGGATTTCTAATTGGACTGGGTACTTAACACTTAGGCAAATATCAAGGCTTTGCATAATAATTTATGTATAATTCCCATAGGTCAGGCCTTGATCATTTTTATCTTTTCTGATTATTTCAACAAGGAATGCACAGTACACGGACAAATGTAAAAAAATGTTACAATGTGTCGAAACAAAAAAAAACAAAACAGAACAGCCCAGCTACAGTATAAATTGTTATTTCCATGAACTGTTCAGAACAGACAAATCTACTAAGACGGAAAGTGGGTTAGTGGTTGCCGGGGGCTAGGCTGGTGAAGACAGGGCATGGGTGACTGCTAATGGGTACAAGATTTATTTGTGTGGGGATGATGACAGTGTTCAAAAAATTAGATTATGGTGATGTGACCGTTGGCACACTGTAAACATTCTAAGAGGTGTTGAACCCTGTGTTTTACATGGATGAATTTTTTGGTATGTAAATTACATCTTAATAACTCTCCCTATGCTCTGTATATGTAAAATAATAAATGACCTCAGAGAACAGCAACAGACATTGTAAAGAGGGCCTTTGATTAAAAACTCATAAGCCAATTTTCCACAAGTGAAATTAAGCACCCAGCTGTTGGACACATTAACCATTTGCACTGTTAAAGTTAAAAAAAAAAGGCTGGAAACTTGCTTGTGGAAGCCTTATTTCTTGCTGTTTGTTTGGTGTTGGATGTAACACAGATTCAGGCTGTTAAAAAAGCTTGCGGGACATGCTGTCCGATCATCTGTAGCCTTCAGTGGTTCACGTCTCGGTGGGTCAGCTTTAGCACGGGACCACAGCAATGTGCACACCATGGAAATCATCTCTTTTAAACTAGACCTTTGCTGGGGAGAGTAAATGTGTTCTTCTCCTGGGCCAGTGTTGTAAGACAGGAGACTTTCCAGATGTAATGAGCCATCACTCCCAGCCAGTCATGTGACCAGGAGGGTCACACATACACACACACCCACCCCCGGTACTCTACAGAGTACCATGTGACAAAGCCAGGGTGCTCAGTAGATAGCTGTATTGAATACATTTCCTACTGAAGGCATCTTTAGTTTATACCGCTTTTATAAGGACATAACCTCACTACGAATTGCAAAGTGTATGCACTCTGTCTCTTGGAAAGCTTTAGCACTGACTGAACCCCTGGCTCGTCTGAAAGCATCTATGTCCTCTCCACACACATTTTTCACATTTACTTGATGATATGGGGGAGGGGGCTTCCTTGTGTTGCTCAGACTAGCGTTGAACTCTCTGACTCACATGATCCTCCAAACTAGCCACCTAGGTTGCTCTTAAAGTAGGCATATCTTGGAATTTTAGTTTAGTGCCAAGGCTAAAAACCACAGAGGTGGGAATATCCACAGACATTAAAGTCCTGTAATGGGAACACGGTATCCTGTGAAATCTATTATGCTTTCTGGTTTTTCTCTGGATACAGAATGTTCTTAATATGCAATAATTTTACATCAGTCACACTTTAGAGATAACTACAAAAATTCTACCTTTTGAAGAATCCATCACAATATCTGAGCATATGATCACTAATATTCAAAACGGGTCTTCATAGCCCACTCACCTGCCGCATTGTGCTTGTGATATTCAATGATCTCAGGAATGGACCCGAAAGCATGCTTCTCTGCCAGGTAATACTTCTTTGGGGATGTTGCTGTTTCCTTTATGTGATAATGCCTGAAACCTGATGAGCCTTCTCTATTAGAAAGACAAAATAAAACAGGATTTTACACCCAGCATAAGTATATTTATCCATAGGTATTAATCTCCAAAGAAGGGAAAAAGAAATGAGAATTGATATAAATGTTTTCAAGGGTACATAGATAATAAATCAATCAATCAATCAATCAATCAATCAATCCAGGCCTTTGATATCTACACTTGGGAGGCAAAGGCAAGGACACATAGGTTCCTTGTGAGTTGAGGCCAGCCTTATCTACAGAGCAAATCCAAGTCAGCCCAAGCTAACCACTCTGTCTCAATTAATAATAATAATAATAATAATAATAATAATAGTTGTTTTTGTTGTTTTTACTTGTTTTAAATTATCAAAATAAAGGTGGATATAAGTTCTACGGCTGTGATGGCATTACAAATCATCTATGAGAGAGGCCAAAATAAAGAAGACACAAGTAAAAAAGGAGCTGCTAAATTGGACCAGCCTATCTACTCTCAATGATTTAACATTGCTGGACCAAAGGTATGCTGTGTTGGAAGAGAGCCAGGCAGGAGATTGGCCTGGGAAAGATGTAATGAGACAAACATATGTACGGCACATGAGCACAGGTAACCAGCCATGTGGCAGAATGTAGGTTAGAATAAATGGGTTATCTTAAATTATGATTCTAGTCAGAGAAGAGCCTAGCTATATGGCCCAGGCATTTGTAAATATACTTTGAGTCTGAGTCTTATTTCTGGGAGCAGAAAGCTAACTTCAACCATCCAGGTAGAATTTCATGTGTAGATGTTATCTATAGGGCAATCTCTGTAGAATCTCTTTCTACGGGCTCCTTTCTATTCCTGACACAAATATTACTTTCCCTATGCCCTAAGCTTTTTGACTAACATCAACGGGTGGAAGTCTTGAAAGTGGTCACAATAATAACTCAGCTGCTTGCATGGGAATGGAAATGAGACCATGAACCAACAGGTCAGCAGCAGGAGAATTTTAATTTGCTGTTCGTTTCTGTCCTGCAGAGACCAAGACCTGCAGTGCCTAGAACTGTCTCCCTTCTCAAAGGGAACGGACTGGACTTAAGCAGAGACAGCACCCCTTGTAGGTATATCTGTAGAATACAGGTTTCTAGGAACTCTGCTTTCAAATGCTTTCGAGATGATGTGTAATCGCCCTTAGGGTGGAGCTTGGGTTCCTTGGCCCCGAGGCGACCTGGGTCAGCTTCTACATCTGTCAGCCTGTCGTAGGCACCCCTCCTCCCTTTACCCTGTCATCTCTGTCATTCCACATTCACCTCAGACCTTCCCTGTGCTTCTCTGCCCTCACCATCTCCTCTCACTGTTGAGTCAGCAAGACTCCCTTCACTCAGGTTTTTCCTATCTTGCTATAAAGTCTCAGCTTAGCTGTCACTAAGAAATAAGTGAAATGTGTCTTAATAACAGCCCCTCACCCCTACACACTTTTATACTACCATGGCTGCATACAGGCCTGTCTGTGGCCCTCATTAAGCTACTAAAGCCCACTCTACTCAATGCAGCATCCTTTGTGCATAGCTCAGGGCACAATAATTATCCAATGAACATTACTAAGTCTTCCATAGCTATTCTCAACATGCATGTTGTATGTGTATGTTGTTTGGGTATACATATATACACATGTATGTAGACACACACATACACATATATGAAAAACTATAGGGAAATTCTCTGGAGAGAAAAAGAAGAGGACATAAAATAGTTCAGGCTTTAGAACTAAAGATTACATTTTTTTTTCTAATGCTGAAAATTCCTATTTGAAAATTAGGAACACATACAAGCAACATGGGAGGAGGTCCTATAAAAACACCGAATTAAAAGAAAAAAAATATAGCTCAAGCAGATGGAATGCCTGCTATGAAAGTGTAAGGACGTGAGGTCAGGTTCCCAGCACTCCTAGAAAGCTTAGATGTGCCGGCGTGTGGCTAGAACTTAAGTGCTCTGCAGGGTTGAAGGGTGGGAAGAGGCAGAGAGAGTGGGCTCTCTGATCCCAAGAGCCCACTGGTCGGCGAGGCTAGCCAGTGGGTCAGCTCCAGGTTCAGTGAGAAACCCTGGATGGGAAATTATAACAAACAAACAAAATAGAGAAACCACTGAGGAAGGTATTTGGAAGCTAAGCTCTCATCCCACCTGCATACACGCACAGGTGAACACACCTTCACACACATTCACAACATGCATGTACCGCATACCAATGCACCCCCACAAAATAACAACAACAAAAACAAACAAACAAACAAACAAACAAATAACAACAGCAACCACTAAAAACGCCAGAGCATAAGGACTTACTTACCCCCCAAACTTTGTGTAAAGGGAGACAGTGTACAAGCCTGGTTGACTGGAGTCTCTCACCATAAAACCACCTTCTTTATCCTAAAAACCAAATGAAGAAATTCCTTTTTTAAATTCCAGTTACTAGTGCCCTGGCAAAGATTCAAGAGTTGAACTGTCATTGTTTTACGATCACCCTTTGTGTAGAAAACTCTGCTGTCAACAAGAGCAACTGAATAGTGCCCCTTGAGTCTTCCACACACATGACTTTCTGCCCGGAACTCCTGGGCTGGAAAGGACTGGAGGAGGCACACTCACATTCCCTGACTACAGCCTTGCACCCATGCTGAAGTGAGGCCCGCAGCTAGTGTCTCAGGGCCTCTGCAGTGCTACCAGGTAGGTCCCACGGTGCTGTAAGCCCCAGGCTTGTGAAAGTAACCATTGATTTCTAGATCATGCCATCCACATGCTTGGTAGGAGCTTTCAATCCCTTGCAGTGTCAATTCCTAGCACACAGCCTTTATCCCCAAAAAACCCTCAGTGCTCTTTACGAGACCGTGTTTCAGTACCCTTGATTTCCTCTGTCAGTCAGCGTCCAATGCCATACATAACACAGGAGAGAGGGGGTGACTCCAACAGGAATTTAAAACATGCAGACAACCCTGAGTAATTACATTCCCACCAGACCCCAGTTGAAGGGCAGGAAATGGAAGTTATATATCTCAGACACTTCTCTGTCAATGGTACCATATCCATATCTGTTCTTTAGCTTTCATATTACTTCAAGACAAAAAATGTGTTTCAGAGTTGAAAAATAACTTCTATTCTTATTTATAAGAGAGACAATGGAATTAAAAGCCCCCCAAGTCTATCTGATAACAATTTGAGATAATAATTATGATCATGAATTCATGGATTTAATAATAATAATAATAATAATAGCTACCATTTTTGAAAACCTAATCTTTTTAAATGTAGCCTCATACGTAATTTAATGCTCATTTGAGTATTTAACAGCCAGTTGAGTAATACACTTTCTTGTTTTTCTTCTCTAATTTCACAGGTAAGGAGAGGGGACACAAAAAGATGAGCTAACTTTCCCTGGGTCACCTGACTAGTCAGTAGCCAATGAGACAAAAGAGAATTTGAAGGCCAAGCTGTCAAGGTAGCAGACACCAACAGCTCTGGGTGTGTGGTCTCTGGGAAACCAGCAAGGATCCTAGGGTGGGACCAAGTCTTGTAGTATAACCTACACTCAGTGCTCAGCGAAGCCTTGGTCACACACAGAAGAGCCAACATCTTGAATATCACTAAGTAAAACAACTAGAAAGTAAAATGTGGAGGCTGAAACCTTGGCTTCTGGGCCAACTTCCCTACCTTACAGACCTGGAACATGAACAAAGCCACCCTAGAGCACCCAGGCCCCCCTCAGCTCAGCACAATTTCCCCTTTGCATATACTGTCTTTCCCTGTAATTTCACTTTAAGGTTTCAGAAATTCATCATGTTTATTACAACAGGTGACTGCATGTTATTAAGTTTTCACTTATAAAGTACATCACATAATATTAAGGTAAACTATCCTAAAACAAGTAAAACCAAGCAAGAAAGAAAATACATTGAAACGCTAAAATCAAAGCAGCAAATGAGCCATCAGTGGATTTGTAAACGCTGCTCAGGGGTGGGTGGCCCCTCACAACGCAGATTCCCGAGGGCCCATCCACAGTCTGCTCTACTCCAAAGAGCTGAGTCTTAAGCCTCAGAATGTGCCTGTACTTGGACATACGATGGGTTGACACAGGTCATTAAATTAAAATATAGTCATCAAGGGGGCTCTAGTTCAGTATGACTGGTACCCTTACTAAATGAGATGATGTAAACAGAGACAGAAATGTGTGCATGGAGAAAAACAGTGATGAAGTGGCGAGGGTGGGCAGCTGTCTCCAAGCCTAGGAGAGGGACTTAGGCCCTTCATCACAGGTCCCAGAAGCAATCAATCCTATTGACCATTGAAGGAGATCTCTCTGCACAGTTGGGGTTCCCTCCTGGACCCTGGATTAGAAACAAATTACACCCAAACACCTGTTTTCACAGAGAGATCATTTATTAAGCAGGAAAGAAAAGTTAAAGTGGTTGACTTCTGACTCCTGGAGAAAAACACCCAACGAATGAGAAAAAAGGGGAGGTCTGTCTTAGAATGGGCTAGGATTCAGTGTTATATTTTAATTGGTCATGTTAATTCGGTGAGCCGAAGGTGGCTTTTGATTGCCAGACTTCAATACTGTGATAGCTGGACCTTCATAGTCAGGAGGAGGAAGTGGCCAAATAAAGAGATGGACCTCGGCGGCTTTAGGACTATGATCTAACAGTTTTTAGCCAGGCAGAGGGAAAAGGAGAGAAGGACAAGACCTGCTAGAGCCATGCCCACCACGCTCAAGCTAGCCTGAGTCCCTTCAACCACGTTGTCAGGGATGGACTGTAAGTGATGAAGTTCTGACGTTTGAGGTTCACTCGCTTTGGGGCTCTTTGTTCCAGTAAACTAACAACCCAGTACTCTCCTTTAAGTTTTGTGAAAAATACAGCTTGTATCTTATTTATATCACAGCCCTTTCAGGCCTTAGGCATAAGTATACGGAAAACACATGAAGGATTCATTGAAATTAACCTGGGCTGAAATGCCACTTGCAAACCAAGGGCGCACACTTACTTCCGTTCTGAGGAGCTGTTCTGCTTTGCTTCTGTTGGTATTTCTGCAGTACCACCTGATCAGAAAGAGATGCTCGTCAGATTCTGAAAATTACCTTTCATGCATAGTATGACTAGAAAGCTAATATTGGAAACCAATAACAAACACATCAATAAGATACACAGCCACGGTAAGAACACTCGCAATCTCAATAGCAATGACGTATTATCATGAATATACCACAAGGCGTTTCTTACCCACATGTTATGCATGCCCTCATGTGTTAGATGGGATCAAAGGTTATTTGTATGTCACAACCTGAATTTGTCACAGGATAGCTTTGCAAATCAATACAAGTTCCAGGCATGGAGGTGACATATTTCATCAGTCCTTACCATTTAACAAAAGAATCAGTTCCCATGTTTTACGACAACATTCATAACAAGAATGAATTTTGCTCCAATAACTAACCCACACAGAAAATATCACTTTACATTACTGTCTTGAATTCAAACTATATCTTATTCCAGTCCCCATCTACCAGTGTGGCTGGTCATCGTGTCACTGTGGTACCAGTTCACTGAATTTCATGTAAAGCTCAAGGGTCAAGAAAGAAGGAACAACCCTGAACAGCCATCCAGGCACTCCAGACTTTCTGATGTCCAGCACCCCTAGACCCTGTGGTTGCCGTAGCCTCTACATCAATTCTGTGCCTTGTCCTGAGTACCTGCCCTCTTTCCCACCTGGCCCATACCCTGAGTCACCTGAGCCTTTGAGAAGACTCTGTGAGTACTGCAATCCCCTTCTTTATCCTAGAGACAGTCTACCCTTCAGCTCCCCCCAGAATCATGCCTCCGTGTGACTATAAGCAAATGGACCCCAAAGAGTATGACTAAGATCATTTTCTCAGGACTTCAACTTTAAGTTTGTTTTGATAGATGTTTTGAGTTGGCAATAAATCCTCCATCACAGTCAAATTCCTAAAAACCTCAAAAGTCCTAAAGTCACTGGGGCCTCTTTGGTCATCTGAATTTCCCACTATTGTCCCAGCCTAGTCATTAAAGATCCTGTTGGGTAGCACTTTCTCTGGGATTGAAACATTCCATCCTGAAGGAAGCTCCATAACACAGAAGGTAAAGAAGTAAAAAAAAAAAAAAAAAAGCTCCAGGAAGTCCCTGAAACTGACCAGATTTGCTGATCTACTCCCTCTCTAGGAATAAACAGTAAAAGATTGCTGAGAGTCACTCACAGGCAAGACAAGATGAATGAAAGACTATCAGGTCACCAAGAAGAAGCTGAAACTCACCAAGCTGTCTGAAAGAGGTTTGGATCAGAGGAGTCACTTGGGAAGAACGCTCTTCAGTCTGTGGAGCTGCCTGCAGGCTGTGCAGTGTGTTCTAGGCTCCCATGCTGAGGTGGGCTTTGGTGGTGTATCTATCTTGGAGTCATATCTGTTCCTATGAGTGACCCCTCACCCATATTCCCATAAGTGATACCAATAAAACTCACTGGTTCGCCAAGTTGGATTTTGGTCTGTTGTGAGTTCAGTAGGGGTGTGTGTGTGTGTGTGTGTGTGTGTGTGTGTGTGTGTGTGTGTGTGTTGCTTCTTCTCGCAAAATTCACACAACAGGCTTCTGGCTTTTGGCCTCAGACACCTTAGACAAGAGAATTCAAAGGCTCCCCCCTGGTTGAGAAAGGTAAAATCACAACAAGCAAAACGCAAGATAAGAAAGCTGACTGAATTCTGCCACCTGAATGTTTTTAGAGAGCACCTGAATGCCTAGTAAAGTGCAATACCCTGTAATGACTTTGGAGCCTGTGGTGATGAGCCAAGGTTAGGAAGAATCAAACTGTGCATCACACTTTATGAAATGAGGCCAAATTCAACAGAACTGTACTATGGTCAGTGCAGACCATATGATCAAGCTATTTATGAATGCAATTGAAATGTGGTAATAAATTGGAAGGGATTCATTTTATCTCTAAGGCTTTTCTGATGATATAAGAAATATGTGTCAGATGTCCAGAACTGTCACACTCACACACACACATGCACACACACGCACACACACACACAATATGGTTAAGAAAAGTTAGCTAGTTAGACACTATAAACTAGCAAAATGTGTAAATTAGAAAATTCTTATTTATCAACAAACAGAAGGTCCAGTTTTAGATCCCCATGGCGAAAGCAAGGGAGGGAAACTTGGTTCAGGTGCAGGAAACTTGGAGAGCTACAATATGGCTTTAAGAAAATAGTAAGATACCCAGGAAAACAAGGTAGTCCTCTCCTCACACTGTAAATCCAGATCCCAGGAAAGGATAAAGGCATCAGGAGAGAGAGAGAGGATGCTGGCACAGGAAGCTGCTCTTAGAAACCTGTTCTAGAGACTTATTTCTGAAGCATCTACAGACTCCTGAAAAAGATCTTTGCATCCTTAAGACAGACTGTGGTTTCTACCCACACCAAAGGCATTCTAGTCAGCATGAGCACAGCAAGCATGGCTCTGGCAGGCCTTCCCCTTCACTATCCCCTCTGCCTTGCTAAAAACCATTAGATACTATTCCTAAAGCGAGCCACCAAGGTCTGTTCCCTTATTTGGCCACTTCCTCCTCCTGAGGCTGACCACCAAGGTCCCGTGATCAAAGTATTGAAGTCCAGCAATCAAAAGCCCCCTTTGGCTCACCTAATCAACATTAAACTCCTCATCCAAACATGATTTCTCCATTTGCCTTTAAAAACTGCCATTTGCCAATGAGTCACATGTCTCTCTCTTCTATCCAGAGGTAGTCTTTGTGCCTCTCTCTCCCTTCCCATGGAACAAATACCCCTTCCCACCTCTCCCCCTCTCCCTTGTTCCCTTCCTCTTTTCCCTCCTCCTCTATCTCTCTCCTGTCTTTGTTCCTTACTCCCTGTCCTCTGTCCCTCTGAGGCAAATAAATCTCCTTTGTGCTCAGAACTTGGTCTCGGGGTGCCTTGTGCCAATACCCTTTCACTCTGTGTGCCAAAGGCCTGCGTGCTGGCAGCTTGGTGCCCAGAGTGGCACTACTGGAAGGCCCAGCAACCTCTTACTGAAACATCTTTATAGGAAGTTCTTGTGCCACAGGGGCACATCTCTGGAGGAGTCTAGAGTGGCCCAGCCCCTTCCTCCCAGCTTTCCAGTTATGATCAAACAGGCCTGTTCTAGTGCATGTTCCCACCACGGTCATTTTCTCACAACAATGCTAAACCAATACTATCACATATCATGGAGCCCAAACTCCAAAACTACAAGCCAAAATCATTTTTTTAACCAGGGATTTGTTACAGTGATGTGCAGCTGAATAATATTAATACACAAGTACAGACCCTTTAGATATATTGAGTTATTAACAAATAAATAGATGAGGTAATAGACTGGTAATAGCTATTTAATAGCAGCTCTTCTCTCTCTCTCTCTCTCTCTCTCTCTCTCTCTGTGTGTGTGTGTGTGTGTGTGTGTGTGTGTGTGTGTGTGTGTGTATGTGTGTCTGTGTCTGTGTGTGTGTTTGTTTCTGAACCTCTAGAATTGAACCTCTAGTATCCAAACTGTTGAGAGGTGTACAAGTCAAACTACATTACTGAAAACCCTGGTAGACCTGGGTCTGACCCAAGAACAGCAGAGATCTGGGGTTCCTAATTGACCCAAACAAACAGAAACACATTCGTCTCAACCTCCATGAGGACATGGAAGATGTGTTACTAACCCAACCAATGTGGGCAAACCCCAACAAAACAGAACCAAGCATAGGGAGGCACAAAGCAAGGACTCTGAGGACAGCCTTCAGCCTTGCTGCCCAGCGTAATGACAAGATGGACTCCCATCCCTGGCAGATGCTGAGGGACTCTCACACTGGAGTCATCTAGAGGAGAAAAGTTCTTCAATGAGATTACATTTCCAAGTGGCGCTATAACCCAAATACTCATATCCAAGTTACAAACTCCAGGAATACAATCCTTACTTGACATCCTGTGAGCCATAAGGTATATTTATAGTTACACCAAGAATGTCTGGCTTCCATGAAATATATTATCAATAGTCTTTGGTCCTGTCATTTCAGATCAGTTGAAGTTTGAGCCTTTGGGCATATTCCGTGTTTCTAAGGATTTTGTTATAGTTTCCTAAGACATATGCAAGAGCCAAGCCACTGTAGTTTACATAATTATCTATTAAGATAAGGAAACTACAGAGAAATACATAGTCTGGCAACTGTCATTAAGGAAGTCTCATAGAGTGCATTTAAAAGACCTAGCTCATATAGCCCACTATGCCCATGGTACCTACAATCTACTACAACCCCCCACCCCAGACTACATGAAGTAGGCAACAGCTCTCAAGTGCTATGTTACAGAATTATGCAGAATGCCACTACGCAAACAGTAAAGACCACTATAGCATAGGGTAAGCATTTGCATATCTACAGACACAGAAAACACAAAGATATTAGGCAATAAGAATTCTTCAGCTCCATCACAATCCTATGGAAAGATGGTCAGGCACACAGTCCATTTGATAAAAACACACTATATAGTACATAATTGTACACCGTGTGCATGGACATTAAAGGACCATGCCACTGATGCTGGGTTGTCAGACCCTGGTGGTCCTCTAGATTAGGAGATGCCCATGTCATCATGGAGAGAGAGCAGAGAACCACTTGTTGCTCTAAGGAAGTAAATGTCATATTAACATCCTGCCTCAGGAGGGCCACAGTGCAGTGATACCCATGGGCTGTGCACTGGAACCTGGCTATGCACTGCCTGTGGACATAGAAAGTAAAATGTTGCTGTAAAGTTGGGCAGTATGCATCAGGAGTCTCAACAAAGGATCTCAGAGAGATGGTTTAAGGCAGCAGAGGAGGTTATCCCAATTATTTTACTATAGCAAAACCACCTGAAATAATCCAATACCTCTCTAATAAGAAGGCAATTGTATTATTATGTGTCCATATACTGGTTGTAGCCATTGGCCCTCATCCAACAGTAGATCAATGCCAAGAACTCAAAAAAACATTTTATAAACTTGTGACTGAATGAGTTATAATGCAGCTATGAAAATATTTTCAAAGACTATTTAATGGCAGGAAGACAAATAAACTCAAAACGCACTCATTACCCGGTGGAAAAAGAAAAATATCATGAATGACAAAGGTCAAATCTTATTCAAAATATTTCCTTAGTAATGTTTTTTCCTGTTTTCAAAGTTTTAAAAGAAAAAACTATAATCACACAGTGTTATTTTTCACTTGAAAAAAACAAAAATCAAAAACAAAAACCAATGAAACATTTCCTCTAGGAAATGCTCCCTTACCTTGAATGAATGAACAATGATATTTACTTCAAACTCAGCTGAGCTATGTTTGTTCAAACCCAGTTCAACAGTGCCTGCTGAAGGAATGGTATTCCCACACAAGATATTCAAAGAAAATGTCTTCTAGAGATAAGTCTCACGTTTTTACTAGGGCAGGCACCAGCATTAAGTATATGTCAGCACCTTCTAAAGACATGGAAGTTATCCCTTCATCTTTAAAATGTCTTACACAACTAGGAAAAGGACAGTTTCTGGCTCCCCACTCTTACAAGCCTACTTACTCATATTGATCTAAGTTGTTGGATTTCTTCCCTGTGACGTAATTACTTGGGATATATCCTTCACTCCTAGAAGTGGACAAGCAAACAAAGAGAAACGACTTTACTGTTTGTCTCAGGAAAGGCAACTGGTCTTCTAAAGCCCATTACCTAAAGTTTATAGGAAAACGCACCCATCCCAATAATTCAATATATCTGTATTGTCTCACACTTTACAATGTGTGCCCATGTTTGATCCCCACAGAGATTATGGATATGCAGACATTATGATACCCAATTTCTCATGAAGAACCAAAAACTAGACTAAGATGCTCTCTTGGGCCCACCCCCAAAGTCAGCCAGCAGCAGGGTTTAAACTTGCCAATATTCCATGCTGCTGGTGAAGAAGAAATGATCATTTCTTGGAATGTCTTAATGAAACTACTACATCACAAGGTGTAAGCATTGAATGGAGTCACCAGCTGCTCTAATACCTCAACAAGTACTGCAGGACAGCATCCAATGGGAGCACGTGCCCTCTGAATTAGTATCATAAGGAACTTTTTTTAAAGGAAAAATTATTGTTAGGAATCGAGAAGGCCTGTATGGTACAAAGGAACCTTCCATTTTACCCCCAGAAACTCCTATGTACTGTTTAGTAGGAGTTATGAAACTCATGTATAAAATTTTTTAAAAGTAGATGCTTTATAGTGTTTTATTTGGTACTGAACCTTTTAGTAAAAGCTTATCATAAACATGCAGACGTGCACACATTTTTCTGCACCGACAGAAGCCTAGAAGCGATAACAGTATACTAACAAATAGAATCCCAGAATTCCACCTATTATTTATAAAACACTGTTTCTGACTAAAAGAGGCAGAATTCCCTTGAAATATCAAACTGCAGGTCTGGCGAGGAAAAATACAAGGTGAACTTGAGTTATTTTACTGAGCCAGAAAGGAAAGAAAAATCACAGCAGCTACCACTGAACTAAGCAACAGAATGATGGCTACTTTGGATCAAAACCTACATAAAAGAATCCACGATGGTAAGAAAAACTACTGGGTACCACTGTAATCATCAGAGGAAATCCAGTCATCAACTCCTGAAAAACAGTGAGAGTTCAAGATCAGCTTTATCTGCCTCTCCTACAGGGCCTGATGCACTCATCTGTAAGGCAGGTGCTTGGAGGATGAAATGCTGGGTATGCTGGCAGAGTTAGGAAAGGCATCATTTTGTAACGCCTAGTCAAAGAGTGGCTCTCTAGCATCAAGAGGGAACACAGTAAGAGAACTTTACAGTGTGTCTGTCAGGCCAGTTCCTGAACCACGAACTCGGTACCACCGACAACAGCACAGCTAGAGCTCATCTCTAAGGTGACCAAGCTTCTAACTCCAACCACCAGATTACCAAAAATGAGATGACACAGAGGTATGCCAAACATCCCAAGAAGCAGACGGTCCACTTGCGATAGATGATGATGGTTCATTTGATAAGCTAAATAAACTCATCTCGTCAACAGATCAAAAATGGAAAGTGTAAAATAAAACAAAAAGACAGACAAACAAACAAAAAGCCCACAGGAGACATCCAAGTCAGGTATGGGGGCACATGCCAATGGTCTCTTCCTTTAAGACTTAAATTACCTGTACAAGTAATGCTTACTGTATATATACATATATGTGTATCTTATATACATTTATACCTATATACACACTGACAGAGATAATGAAAAACTCGAATAATAAGTTGTTCCCTTATACTGTGAATATACAGAGAGAGAGAAATTAGAAGAAAGTTTCAATAAATTACTTCTTACAAAAAAAAATGTAGCAAAATGTAGAGCGCTGTGTAGCGTGTGTGATGATCCAAGTTTGATCCCAGCACGCACATACAAAGAAAGAAAGGAGAGAAGGGGGAGGGGAGGAAGCAAGGAGGAAGAAAGGGATAGAAGAAAGGGAGGGAGGGAGGGAGGGAGGGAGGGAGGGAGGGAGGGAGGGAGGGAGGGAAGAGAGGAAAGGAAGACAAGGGAAAGAAGGGAGGGAAGTGGGAGGGAAGGAGAAAGAAAGGAGGGAAGGGAAGGAGAGGGAGAGAGGGAAGACGACAGTTTTAGTGAATGAGAACTAAGTATAATGCATTCAAACACCTGGAAGGAGGTAATTGATTAATTTGCATTTATGGAGTGATCACTAAGGATACATATACTTCAGAGTTGGTGAGATAGTTTAGTGGGTAAAGAAACCAGCCACTCAAATCAAACAACCTGAATTTAATCCCTGAAACCCAAGTCAAGGATGACAGAGAACCAGCTCCACAAGCTACCCTTGAGTAGACCCTGGCATGCAGGCAGACACAACACACACACACACACACAGACACATGCACACAGACACACAACACACACACAGACACACACACACACCAATAACAAAAATAAACGTAAATTTTAAGTAAATTTTAAAATGCCCCTCACGATGCTGCAAATTCAGTTTGCTTGCACTCGTGGCCAGCTGGACTAAGTCTGTTGTAAGCAATTAGAGTGTTCACACTTCCCTCGGCACGTGACTCACACCCTCTGAGAGTCACACGCCAATGAAGCACTTACCCATACTTATCTCTCGCTCTCCACCAATGGAGGTCATTCTTTTCCAGGATGATATACTCTTGGCCTCTCTCTAACCTGAGGTCATGTGCTTCCGTCGCTTGGAAGTCATACATCGCTACAACGATTTCTTCAGTATTTTCTTCCTCTGGGGGAATTGGTGGAGGAGGCCTTCTCTATGCAAAGAGAGTCACATTGTCAAGTTCAGCTTCTATTTGTAAGGGATCATGAGGCACAGCCGTAAAGCACTACAGAAGTCACAAGTCACCCTAGAGGGAAGCCTCAGGTCTAGCCCTCCACGACAAGGCTGGTGCTGTTGGAATTCTTAAGAGTTAAGATTCAAGGGAGGAGCAAAGCCTGCCCTTTTTTTTTAAGTATTTACAAGGGTTTTGCTTGACAATTGCTTGTTTGGCCTCAGGTCAAGGATCATTTTCCAGAGAGAGAGGCAATGAGAACTTACAAGTAGGTACTAGGCAGACTAAAGGACCAGACGTGGTGGGAGACTGATGCATCATGGACTCTATTGCTAGATCTCCCACTCCGAGCAATGTGCATGCCCTTGTCCCTTCATTGTGTAAAGCACATGCTTAGGATCTTACAGGTTTCCTTATTTATTCTTCGTGATGCTACAATGAAATAAGCCTACAGCTGAAGCAAGCCACCCATAGTTACTCACAGTTCCTATTGGCTAAGGTCCTGACTGGGTCCAAATTACATGTTACTCTACCATATCCCACTCCACAGGCATATCATTACATTTCTAAAGCCACTCCTTTATTGTGCTGTGTTCTTACGACAGTTCATGTGCCTTTAAAATATCACACCTCCCAAATGGACTCTGAGGCCAATCTACAGCCAAATGCCAGCAGGTAACAATGATAAAACTGACCCCAACAACAAAAGCTAAAGAACTAAGCTGATAGTGCTGATATTAAGAACTATTCAAATGGGCTCCAGCACACCTGCTTCTCAGGTGGTCCTGGAAGAAAGCAGGACAGCATGGCTGAACATAGCATAGTCAATAAAGCACAGACCCACCCCAAACACAACTTAAAGACGAGGTAGGGGAGGTCCTGTTGCTACGGTCTTGTTCCCCAATTGGTCCTTGACTTGTCAATAAAGAGGGCCGGGAGCCAATTGCTGGACGGAAGGTACAAGTGGGAATTCCAGGTCCCAAGAGGAAAAGGAGACACAGGGAAGGAGAGAAGGCTTTTTCTGCCATGCTTTGGAATGAGAAATAAGCAGCAGTCATGTAAGGTCTCCAGGCAGCTAGGGCCTTCGGTCTCCACCATGGGCCCGGGGCCAGGAGATTGGCGGGGCATGGCTGATACAAGCCACTAAGTTTAGGGCAGGAGAAGAAAGGGAGATAATAATTGGTAAGGGCATGCCTTTGAGGCAGGAGATAGCTGAGCCCAGCAATTGTGCCTAGCCAGCAACTAGTAATAAAGTTGTCTGTCTGTCCTTCATCCGTGGATTCTAGGATCTCAGGAGTGGGCTGGTAACGTTACCCCTCCAGGAGCAGAGGCCGGTCGGAAAGAGAAGCCGGGTCAGTGCCAGCAGCACAGATGCCGAAGCAGACCCCGGAGCTAAGCAGGATAGCATGAGAGGGAGCCAGGAGTGGGCTGGTAGCTCGGTTGTAGCTCCCAGGCTAAAGCGGGAGCATGTTTTTAAAACTACATGCAACAAAGACGTGACATGTGAAGGCAGAGACCACTCACCTTCTTTATTTCTGGCGCGGGAGGCAGGGTCTTTCTTATACCTGTAAATGCCAATAACTGTAGATCATGGTGGTGCCCCACAAGAACTGACAGAAGATACTAGTGTCGGAGAGTGAGCTGTCCGCAGGGAGCCGCTGTGCCCAACTCCCCACCTACTCTAACATCAGGACCTCAGGATTGCCTCAACTGGATCATCTGGCCTCTTACTTCTCAATTCTCAAAGTGAAGCAAAAGATAAACTGGAGCTGGGGTCTGACAGAGCGGGTGCTTAGCAGTATGAGGCCCTGGCTCAGTGCTTAGCATCATGGAAAAGCAGATGAATAAACCCATATGCTGGTTACGGTGGTGTTCCCTTATCTGTGGCTTCACCTCCCACAGATTGAGTTGTACCAGCGTGAGAGCCATGGTATGAAAATACTAAATGGAGCAACTCGAGAGCTTGCATTTGCACTCTCCTGAGAAATGTGATAACAATCTCTACTTGTCTGCTCACACCCTCCCAGGCCATGAATCATCCCTTGGTCCAGCACGTCCACACTGCATCCACTCTCTGCTCCATTAGTTACATTACCATCTCGGCTCCCATATCAAATGTGGTGGGATCACGGCACATCAATCATTTTTAACTGATGACTCCGAAGGAAAGCATAGCAATGCTGGCACTCACATACACCAAAGAGAAGCCAAAAAATAAAAATGGACCCTTGATCTGAAAAGCTAAAAGGTCTCAATAAGGAGATTAAAAAAACACTGCTATTACTAAGATAACACAATAAGAAAGTGTGTTTAATAACTTTGATTGTGGCATGAGATTAGAGTTGTATTTTATTGACATGTATCGTAGTTAATTTCTTATTGGGTCCAAATCATAAATTACTTTATAGCTGGTATGTATGTATATAGGTATCGAGAAAGAGTATATGTAACATTCTATGCACTGGGGACAGATTCTCTGAAGATAAGGTGATACCACTGTAAAGACATAGTGAACATAGATAAAGTTCTAATCAAGGGGATGGGCCAATTTAGACCCTGTCCCCATAAAAACCTGTGGGCACCTGGGTCCTCTCATCACTCTGTGACCAAAGGAGAAAGAGTGGCAGAGTTGAAACAACCTCGACAGCCACCAGCAGAATCGTGCCTGCCAGATCTGGGCCAGCTGCTTGCCTCTGTAACTTTAACTAGCTGTGACTTCTCAGCCATGTCTACAGCAAGTCAGGCTGGACTTTACCTAGGTATGTAATAACAACAGTCTGGAAGCCTGGATCTCTCTTGTTTATGTGCTAGGTGAATGCCAGCATGACTACCCAGGAAGATTCAGAGTGGAGGAACTCGGGATCAGGGTTGTTCTTGCCCAAGGCAACAGCCCTGAGGAATGGCCACTATCTCCCTCCCCAGAAGTTGCATTGATGCAACACACATCTCGAAAAAAACCAAAATAAAAAAAAAAGAAAGAAAAGAAAAAAGAAAGAAAGAAAGAAAGAAAGAAAGGAAGGAAGGAAAGAAGGAAGGAAGGAAGGAAGGAAGGAAGGAAGGAAGGAAGAAAAAGAGAGAGAGAGAGAGAAAGAAAAAGAAAAATAGAAAAGATGCAACACGGGCTGGTGACATGGCTCAGCAGGTAAGAGCACCCGACTGCTCTTCCGAAGGTCTGGAGTTCAAATCCCAGCACCCACATGGTGGCTCACAACCATCCGTAATGAGATATGACTCCCCCTTCTGGAGTGTCTGAAGACAGCTACAGTGTAGTTACATATAATAAATAATAAATAAATCTTTTTAAAAAAAAGAAAAGATGCAACACACATGGCAGCCACAATGCAGGGTGACTCCATAGGACATCCCATCCTCCTTGGTACTAGTAGCTTTTGGTCTCTGTGGTTTTCACTCATGACTCTCACGGTAAGGGTTTATAGGGGTCCTGGGTGCATCTGAGCCTGGGATTACAGGCATGCACTGCCACCTATGGTCCACACTTATAACAGATTCATTTTAACAGACCTCACTGCTGTAATTAAGCTCCCCGAAGAGGCCTCGCCTCTGCAAGGTCCCACTGCTACATAAACACCATCGATCTCAGAGGCTGTATCTGCCCTGTAGTGTCCTCCACTCCATCAGCATCAAAATCCCATCACTTCTCCCAACACCAACAGCGCACTCATGCTGCGTACATCACAGCTAAAGAGTCAGATGAATACTTACTACTCTCAAAAAGATTGTACTTCTCACATCCGGGTGCTAGTTTTTCTGTTTGTCTACAACACTGGTAACTCCCATCTGCCCAGAATTTAGGATGGTATTTAATCATGATATTATTGTTGTTCTTTATTTCTGCAATGCACAGACACATGAGTGGTTAGTGGAATAAAACAAACAAAACTGTTGGTAAGTAACTGCCGATCATCATTTCTTCCTTGACCAACATGCTTGGTATGAGAATGCCATTGTGATATCACATATTCAATATTCAGAGCAGCTAGATGGTTCTCTCTCTGTCCCCTCTTCCTCCCTCCCTTTTTTTTTTGAAACACTCATGTGAAGAGAAGTGAATCACTGCTATTCGATGGTTGATTAATGCCCACTGCCATTGTATTCCATCAAGTAAGGAGTATCGTGCGAGACAAACTGTCCATTTAAGCACCTCATCAGGAATATGTGACTCCATCCACACCAAGTGTTTCACACAGGCAATTTCTTAGGAAACACAAATCCGGCTACCATAAAAGCCTATGTTTTATCACCTCCAACCACGCTGTGCAATAAATAGAATGTGCTTCTATTAGGAAAAACATTCAACTAGTAAGAAATAAGATTTTAAAAAGGGAAGCTGTCCTCAATGTGTTATCACTTACAAGGAGTGACTGTCCTTTGAGGGATACTCATTATAATTTATTATAAATGCAAGAGCTATGTTAGCAATGCTTCTGGGTTGTTTTGTGTGTGTGTGTGTGTGTGTGTGTGTGTGTGTGTGTGTGTGTGTGTGTGTGATGTCCTAAAATTACAAAAAATACACCAGTTTTTACCTTCTTTTAACTTCTTCACCCATCGGTCCCTGCTTTGTGGACTAGGTGCAAAAATATAAAGTGTATTAGCATCATGAACAACCTAGAACAAAACAAAAGATGAAAGCAGTGATAATACTTAGACACAGCACTTCCACGTATCAGCATCCCTGGTACTGCAGGCATCAGTAAACTATTCTTGGATGGCTGTAAACAATCCCAGTACTTCAGAAATAAAATTTTCAAAGACACTGGATTCCATAAGCACATCTATTTCTTAATTTCCTCAAGTTGGATGTATGTTTTACAAAGGATTGTGGAAAGTGTATTGCATATGTGCTACATTCATGCAAAGGCCAGAGAGCATCCTTAGGTAATGTCTCTCGGGCACCATCTACTTAATTTATTTAGATAAGGTCTCTCACTGGGCTAGAACTTACCAAGTAGATTAGGCTGCCTGTCTCTACCTCCCTGTGCTGAAATTACAAGCACACACCACCGCACCTGGCTCTTTTTCTGTGGGTACTGAGATATAACTCAGATCCTTAAGGTCGTTACTGACTGCCTAGACCCAGGATTGTATCTTCACAGAGGAAAATGGTACCAACAGCGATCAGGATGCTTCATTGATCTTAGCGTTTATTTCAACTTAACAGACTAAAGTTCTGTGGATAAATTTAGTGCCATAGGGCTTATTCGAATCCACTATTATTCAAAATAATGTTTTGGATTCATTTCAGTATCACTTCTGTCATTTCCTTTGCCCCATTAATAGATACAAGAGCTGGCTTTAACAAGCTGAGTCTTTCAGTTCCAGGCTATTAACTCAGCCTCACCATCAAGTCCTAGCCAAGACCCTACTGTAGCTGGCCTTGGCTGCTTTGTGGGTTCATCTTTTTCCCACCCTTTATCCCCACCACCCTGTTTCACCCCCTAACACTAGATGGGAGAGAAAGAAGGAGAGAACAGAGAGAAAAAAAAGAAAGACCTTTTCATCTAAGTTCCTTGTTCTTTTTTCTTTGAGCACAATTACTAACAAACAGAAAACAACCCCCTGAACAACCAACAACTTCACCCATCAGGGTTCTAACCTTTATAGACCCTGGGAAAATCTCCCAGAATTCCAAACATCACACAATCAGAGGAAATGTCTGTAGCTGGCAAAACTACACCTCTGATAAAGTTCGAGACAAATCATAGTCAGCTGCTTCAAAGTAGCCTCATATCCCCACACCTGAGATTAAAATGAAAACATATTCTTATAATATTTGTATTTTTTAAAGAAACCAACATTCCAGAATTCTCACCATACTACCTTACATTCCTGTATAACTTCAGCAGGCCCCATTCATACAGCAGGTACTAAAAATAGTGTCTCCCAACCATGTCCCACCTAACTGTCCATTACCATTCTGTAGATAATGTAAAAAGTAAGGATTTCAAATCTTAAGCCCAGGCTTTCACGCATCAGGCATCTTTCAAAGGTAGTTCCTAGTGAATGATTAATCTTCTTTTGTAATTTTATATTAATAATAAGCCTTGAAAAATTACCTAGGATCCTATCACTGCTCAGAGACTTTCTCTCTAATGGTTAGTCACAAGGCAGACCTGACTGACTACAACATAATGTGTTCCATTATAAACCTCCCTCTACCCAGACAATACCCGTCACAGTGAAAACCAAATCTCACTATCTCACTGGTCACAGCTGGTCCCGGCCCAGTTTGTCAGGTAAACCCTTCCGATTTGCTTCAACAGCTACACTTTGGTGGGAATACCCAAGATAAAAGATGTGTCCAACATACTTCTAAGATATATCTGGAAATGCCATATTATAAGACAGAATGTGAGATACCAGAGACACGGTGCTGACGGACACTTGGAGAGATGGTTTCATATTTGCTACCTGGTTTCCACACCTTACTCAGGTTTATCTGTGCAACCAGCTCTGCACTGAACAATTAAAGAGTGAATTTTAGATAACCAGGAACGTCATTGGCAAGGATTGTCATTTTCTATCTGGAAAGAAAAGCTTGTGCTTGGACCATCCCAAAACTTACAGTGTTGTTATAATAATAATCTGTTTAGTGTAATAATTTATTGACTCCCTAATTTGATCTAAACATGTAACAGATGCTGCCTGGCTTAAGCTGTATAGCAGCCAGGATCTCCATTGACGGAGCAGATTTAGCTCTATATATTACCTTAGTAACATGGGCCATTTTTGCATTTGTACAAGAACTTCTAGAAATACTGCCCTTAATCAGAATAATAAACATGTAATTTGCATCTCAGGCAGTTTGATATCTAGGATGATTCTAGGGTACCAGTCTCCTTCCTTCTACAAACCCCAGCTCATGTCATGCCTGTCCCATGAAAACCTGTAAGAGTCAGAAACCCTGTTACGTTGGCAGCCAACTCACCTGGAATGGAAATTTATTTTGACAGGGAATGACACCATCATCGTTCTTCACTATCTCCACACACTTGATTTTGGAAATATCAATGACGCCCTTTCTGTATTTCTTCTGTGAGAAGAGAAGAAGAGGAGACATGTCACGAGCAGAGCACAGGACATAAGAAAACTATTTAATGGCCGACTATAGTTAATGATAAAATTACTGACTCAGAAGATTACAACTTAGAGCAGGCAAGATTTCACAGGGATAGCCCAGTTAGTAAAGTGTCTGCCTTACAAGTGTAAGGACTTGAGTTTGATGCCCCAGAAACCATGCAAAAACAGCCAGGCACAGGGAGATGTTTGACATTCCAATGCTGAGGAGGGATCCAGTGGCCATGATGAAGTGGAGAGAGATGGACAGTTATTTAGAACAAAGCCATGCTCACACATGCACACACCAATGGATACAGTATGATTTCTTCAATAATTATATAAATCACATCTCCCTTAACTCCTAAAATTGTTCAAAAATACTAACCTTGCAATGACTACAATGGAAGTCATTAGATCCTTTCATTTCTAGTGGTGAACTTGCTCTGTCTGTCAGGAGCCATAATGGGACAAACTAATAACTATCAGGTGATTGTCCTGAGATGGCCTGCTTCAGATTATCATGTAATCTGCGATACATTCGCCCTTATTAAGCAAGGCTGAAAGGGATTCATTTTAGGAAAGATTCCTGCTATTAATATGCTTTTCCTGTTATTATTAAACATATATAACAATTACTAAGTAATAACAATCCTCTTTGGAGCAGATCTCTGCACATCCACAAAGATGTACTGTCTTGTAGTGATGCTATATAGACAAATAGATGACTTCTTAAGTCTTAATGATTATCCTATAGGAATTCCTAAAATTATATCTGTGATCATTAATCTCTTTTATAGTAGAACTGCTATTAGGTCCTTTTCTGATAGCCAAAACTGCAATGAGAACTCTGTCAGTCTCCCAAGTGTTGCCAGTTAATTGCTCTTCGACTCTCTCCTACTCAGAGCACATTTCAAGAGGTTGTAAAGCCATTAACCAAAGGTCATAAAAAGGGAACTAATGATTTATTATAAGTGCTAGGACAGAAGATAAATATTGACTGGGTTTATCTAGACAAAACTTTACTAATAACTTAGTTATGGTTTTAAACCTTCCGTGAACCTGTGGAGCTGAGACAGGTAATGGATGTTTAGCCAGATAATTACTCCTAATAGATATGCATGTCAACATTCTCTGTTGTAAACGTCTATTTTATTTATGACTTGATTTTCTGTGTGAACTTTTGATGAACTTTTTAACATGTGATCATGTATTCTGAAAGATGTTTAAGGGATGAGGACAAAGAGAAGAGTCAGAACTGAGGGACTGAGGCGAGAGGGACAGAGGTGAGAAGAACTGAGAAGAACTGAGCTGTGAAAGGGAGCTGAGCTGAGGAGAAGTTTGTAGACAGAACACTTTTTAGACAGAACTGAACTCAAGAAGAACTTAGAAGTTCAGGCATAGCTTTGGGAGAAAAGGCATTGAAAGTTAAGAGCATTGTTGTGACTTCAGAGCAGGAGGAGAGAACAAGATTAGAAGGAGAATGCAAAGTGGAATAACTCAGAAACTATAGGTAACATAAAAAAAAAAACTAAGAGAGCAATATGCAGAATGCAGAGGGAAATTAGAACAAAGGAGAATCTTCGGAGAGGAAGGAGCAGGCAGGCTTCTCCTTACCATGGGACAGAACAGGTCCTTTCTTAATAACAAGGCAGGCTTAGTCTTATTAAAAGGAACAAAGTTTTTTTGTTTTTTTGTTTTTAACAAACATGGGTTTAATTCATTTAGCATTAAAAGGGTAGAAGCTTTTTCTTTCTCTATGCAATAAAGATTGGAGCTCATTTTTCATCCAGAATGAGTGAGTTCTTTCTGCACCGGTGCTTGGTCTTTTGCTCCACATGCATATGTGAGAATGGATGTGTGTGTAAATATGTAACTGTGAGAATGTATGCATGTGTGTGTGTAAGTCTGTAATTGTGAGAATGCATGCAAGCTGGACCCAACTGGTTTGAATGGAAGTATATAAATGAGCATGCATGAATCTATATATGAATTTATGTGAGATTATGCATATTTGCTTATTAAAAGTTTTTCCTTCTGCAAGTGTTATTCTCTTCTCCTGGTTCAACAGAAGTTTACTGCTCCAAACTTCCCCCTAGCCTGACAAGCAAGAGGCATCTGGACAATAGGGAAAAGGCTCTAGCAATTAATCCTTTACTTAAATCTCCTGCTGTTTTAGGAAGAGGTGCTAAGTGCCTGAGACTGCAGTCTCTGACCTCAGAGGAACACAGAAGGCAGGTCAGCTGCAATAGCATATTAACTTGACTTAGATAAGTAAACTTTTTCTTATACAGCAACCCTAGATACCTCATAAGACAAAGTCTTACCCTCCGCTGACACTCTTCCCCTTTGCTGCCTCAAGGAGAACTGACAAGAAAGAACCCCCATGCCGGGCTGCCTTCACCCCCGCATCTGTCCTCTCTTCAACACACAAACCTCTGAAACAGAGGCATCAACTCCCTTTTATTGCTACCTTTCCCTCTAGAAACACCTTTGTTCGACCTCTTGACAATAATGTTCATTTAAAAAAAAATTAACCAAACACACAGAGCTCCAGTTACTGAGTCACTGACATACACTCCAGCCAAGTGTACTTCCTCCTGTGTTCCCCCTGTATGGAGATGCCTTCCTTGGCATTGGGGAGTTCAGGATTAACTGATGGGAGGTGGACTGCCCATAAACACATGGAACTCGACCTGAACAACTGTGTGAGAGACTGGACGCCCGCCCCCCTGCCCCGCCCCCGCCCCGCCCCCAGCATCCTCCCAGTCTCCCTGCTCACTGCAAATCTGCCAGCAGTCCATCAGAACCCACCCACACCCTGGAGTACATTAACTTCACACATGAAAATTCATTCCAGGAAAGAATCCAAAAGAATCCAAAGAAGCATGTGCAAGGGTCCAGGAGTGTGCATGCATGAAAAACTAACAACAAATACAGTATCCAGATAGAACACATTTGCTACATAACACGTCTGATACACGGCACACAAGATGTGCTCCAAAGACTAAGGTTACTCTGGGGGATTTTTTTTAAAAGTAATGCATTGAAGGAAGAGGAGAGAAAGACACAATTGAATAGCCCTGGAATCAACCACTAAACATTATTTTAAAATTAAAGGTCCATTTTAAGCTAGACTTGATGTCATAGTCCTAGCTACTCAGGTGGCTGAGGCAAGAGGATCACAAGGTTCATGGACTGCTGGGGCTAGACAGAAAGTGGAAGGCTAACCTGGGCAACTAAGTGAGAAGCAGCGAGGAGGGGCACGGGAACACCAGTGTAGCCCAGTAGCAAAGCACTTTAGTTCAATCCACAGTACAAAAATAAAAAGACAAAAAGAAAATGATTTTATCCAGCGCTCGGCGGCCTCTCCCTTGGCCACGGCTCTGCCTCCATACTGTGACCAAGGACACACATGACATCTTCAAACATAAGACTTCGCAATGCAAGCATAGTGGAGTATGACTTTACTCCCAGTACTCAGGAGGCAGAGACAAGCAGATCTCTGTTAGTTCTAGGCCAGCCTGATTAACTTAGTAAGTTCCAGGATAGTCAGGGCTACATCCCAGGGCGGGGAAGCAGGAGGGGATGACACTTCCAACCTGCCCTTGCTCATGGCCATCAGCAGCTTCTCCCCCACTAGCCTCATTTCTGTTACCCCACTAGTGTGTGTGTATGTGTTCTCATATATATTCTCAGTCAGTTGTTCATTACTCATCCTCTCCCTCCTACCCTTCCTTCTTCCCTCTCCTTTTCTCCTTCTCTCCTTCCCTCCCCTCTACTTCCTGATACTCTAATCCATCTTCAGTTCTGTCCTTGGTCCCTTGCAAGTGGGCTACAGATGGCCTATCCTCTCCACACTTAGGTGGGCCCTCACTGCTGCTCTCCAGTCTTTTTTGTGTCTGCTCCAGAGGCCATCAGCTCTGCACACACATTCCCCCTCCCTTACCATATTCCCTCAGAGGATAAGCTCTAACTGCTTTACAGGAAGGCCCATAGCCACTCCAGGTGCAGGCTCTGGGCATCTCTATTCTGCCTCTCAGCAGCACTCTAAGATCTTAGCATTAACCTTAGATCTCTTCCTTTAACCCTGTGTCTAAGACAAGATAAAAAGGACACAGAGGCTGTAAGATGGCAACTGACATTTAAGCTCTGTGCTCACAGCATCCCATGAGGTAGGCCTGTTCTACTCACTCTGTGGGTGATGAAACCACAGCTCACACATGCTGAAGACAGTCCCTGAGGGCCTCTAGTGCTGCTGAAGCCCTCTGGCCCCTGGGATGCTCCAGCTGCGAGGGGTGGGAGGACTATGGGGTCAAGTCCCAGGCTGGACAGTTCAGATGTGGAGCATGGAAGTTCTCCAGGCCTGGTTCAAATTCAAGGTCAACCTGGTTTACATGGTTAGTTACTGGACAGCCAGGGCTACAAAGAGAGACAAGCCGTGGAGTTGTTCTCTTCCAAGTATTTGCTTCTGCTTACAGACATCTAAATCAAGCCCCTGCCTGTGGACTAGCCTACTGCCGTCAGCCTTCTCCTTCCTTTTTGAGAGAAGAGCTGAATATTCAGCCTACACTTCCTTCCCATCCACTCTCCTAACCACTCGCAACCTTCAACCCCCGCAGTCGGCTCAAGGCAACCTCGAAAAAAGGTCAGCAGTGACCAAGCTTGGCGGAATTGCTAGCCTGCCTTGCCTTCTGACCAAAAGAGCATCGACACTGTTCTATGGCAGCTTTGCCTCTGGGCCATCCCAATGTTGCTTCTCTCCTTTCCCCTGGGTTTCTCAATCCACCGTCTGCCTTGGGTCAATAATGGCATCAAGAGAAAGAAAAATCACAAGACAAAGGAGGGCAGTGGTGGTACACACCGTTGACCCCATCACTTTGAAGGCAGTGGCACGCAGACTTCTGAGAGTTCAAGGCCAGCCTGGTCTACGGAGTGAATGCCAGGACAGTCGGGGTTACAGAGAGAAACTGTCTCAAAACACTAATAACAAAAAGATATTCAGAACTGTGGCTTCTGTGTCAGAGGTGGAATGGCAGAGACAGAGAGACCCCAGGAGAATAAACAAGCCAGGCAAGGAAAAAAAAAAATCACATTCCTACATCACCCCCCCCCATCTGAAAAGTGGGACTAATAACAGTATCAATCCCATAGGCATGGTATGAGGGTTAAATGAGCTAAGACTGCAGAAGTGCTTAAAAAGATGTCTGGCTCAAAGAAACAGACTCTGAATTATTTTCTAAATAAAAACTCAAAAGCAGACCAGAGTGACTGAGGACAGCTTAAGGCAGGATGGAAGAGTGAACAGGGGCCTGGTACCCGATGTCTGGTCAGGCAGCGTTTCCCACCGTGCTCCTCAGGCCTGCACTCACTAACAGCATCGTCCTTCTATTACCAAGTCACGTGTGTTCATTGTAGAAAGCTGAGAAACAGCACAGAAATCCTGTGAGCCCTCATCCCTCACCCTCAGAGGCAATGGCTTTAGGCCAGAGTGGTGTTTACCCCATCTTTGCTCAGCCCTTGGAGGCTATTCTCAATGATCCCGCAGCAGAAGGCGTGGTCTGTCTCCAAAATGCCTACCTCAAATCACTTCAGCCATGGCTACCACAGGCCAGGGTCAGAGTTAGGTCATTATCTCCAGGGAAACAGGATGACTTTGATACTAGGCTAACTGATACACTCCCTCTACGAAAATTTCCTAATGTGCTAATTAGTATTTGAACTTTCGGCTCCAAAGATCTTCCAGTAGCATCGTCAGTGGTAGTAGAGAGATAGTGGTCAAAAGAGCCACTGTGAGGGCCTAAGGACCGTCACTCGGGAAAAGCCCCGAATCCACGGAAAAGAGTTTCAGGATGAGTGAGGGCGAAGCAAAGTTAACGAAGTTGGCAGAGAGGAGTTAATACGAGCTTAAGAGATGAGCACTTAAACTTTAAGCTGAGGAGCTGGGGAGGAGCGGGAGGGAGAGCACGCCAGCGTGCGTCTCTTCAGAGGGTTTCCCTGGAGTTTCTAGCGGGCAGCAGATACTCCAATACCCTTGGTGGGGAACAGCCCTCTGCTAGTCTGTCCTCCTTCCCATGGGATGCAGCCTCTTGAAGAGCCCGAGGCAAGTGGACGGTCAGGGAGAAAGGAGACAGACAGACAGACAGACAAGGCAGATCCCCCTGGCAAGCGGTACAGACGTCGCAGCCTGATTGCCCTCTCACCAGACTCTGTGGCTCAGTTACACTGCTCAAAGGATATGTTGTACAGGGTTCAAAGATAAATCAAAGATTTCAAGCCTAGCAGTGGTGGTGCACGCCTTTAATCCCAGCACTCGGGAAGTGGAGGAAATTGGATGTCTGAGTTTGAGGCCAGCCTGGTCTACAGAGCAAGTTCCAGGACAGCTTAAAAAAAAAAAAACCTTTTTTTTTTTAAAACAAAACAAAACAAAACAAAACAAACAAACAACAAAAAGCCCCACAAAGCTTTATACTTAAATTAAGAAAATAACAAATGAGCTGTTGTATGTACTTTTCTTAATGGAATTGCTTTTATCAGTGAAATGGTTTTAGGGATGAGAGGGGATCACTAATGAAGTTAAGATCAAGGTCAAAGACATTTTGACTCTTAAGTAAGCCACGTTCATCTGTTGTTTCGAACACCCCTGCATGAATGGCCCTTAGGGGGAGATTATTTCTCCAAGCTATCTTGATTTTATCTGTTGTGCTGAAATTTCTTGGACACTCAGTCAGCAGGAAATGACTCCAAAATGAGGGGTTTCATTCTCTTTCCAGGACCCCTCAATTATTCCTATTTTTTTTTTTTATCCTGTGTCACAGCTGGAAGTTTGAAGGGCTGGAGAAGTGGCTCAGCAGCTAAGGCTGCTTGCTGGTTCCCACCACCCACAGGGGTCAGCTTCCAGCAGCCTGAAACTCCAGCTTCAAGAGGACCAGAAGCCTCTGCTGGCCTCTGGGGCCACCCGCACTCGCACAGCACACATTAGTGTTGTCCCGTATTTGCCTTATTCAGCCAGTCCCGGGCTGTGTGTTGAAGTCTCGGGGCTGCGGGAGAGGGCGGACGGTCTGTGGAAACCGTCATCGCAGGAATGCTGTGGGCGGAAGAAGAGGATGGTTCCTAATCGGGGAATGAGAAAGCCAGGAAGTGGATGGAGGAGAAGCTGGGCTTCTAAGGAAGTAGCTTTCTCTGTGGAGAAAGCAAGGAAGGTTCCAGGCTGCAAAAACGACAGAGCTCTGAGAGTACGTGGGGAACTGAAACCAAAGCACAGTGGCTGAACACAGGGGTGGATCAGGAGTATAGGAAATGACACAAAGGAAGGCTGTTTGAGGCCAGATTAGGCAATGCTCACATATAAGGCTGAGGAATTGGGGTCTCTCCTGAGCAAGTCTCAATGGGTAGCAAGTAGTAAGATAGATAGACAGACAGACAGACAGACAGATAGATAGATGATAGGTATAGATATAGATCAATCACAAGGCATATATTTGAAAAAGTAATTATTGTTGGGGACACACCATCCTTCAAACCATTACCACGCTTCCCACCATATCCAGTGCTCCTAGTTTTTCTCCGAAGCTCTGTGCCTGGCTCACCCTGGGCATCACTGCTACACGCCTCCATTAGAACCTCATTATATCTCACCTGAAGTACACAGCCCTGCTGGCGTCCCGGACAGCACCCACATTCTTCACGCGGCAGTTAATAATTATTAGCTGTTACTGTGGCACTGGGGAGTCAGGTCACAGCCTTGTGCATGAACAATGATAGACAGTTTGGGGTTTGAGTGTCACCATGAGCTATGACAGGTAAAACCAAAGGACAATCAGGCCAGAGCATGCCAATGCTGCGACTACCGAACTAGCAGCTGGGCTGTTTGGAAGGACCTGGAAGTGCTCAGGACCGCCCTCTTTATAGATACAGATTTCTGCTCTTTCCCGGTGCATGTGGAGTAGACACGGCGTAACTTGGTGTAAGAGCCAAAGTTACCTTGTTTTAATTACTGTGCCTAAGAGATCCATGAAACAAAAATGCCTCTTAGTTGTTGATGCAATGTGCCCAGCAGCCTCAAGTTCCTGCCACCATGATGGATGGATGCGTGCACGCTAGCAATGAGCCAAATACACCTTTCCTTCCTTAAGCTGCTCTTGCCTGGCATTCCCACAAAAAGGAGTAAAGCAACCGCAGGGTGAACTCTGTTCTTGAGGTTCCACCTGCTCATCCACAGAAATGAGGGACATGGTCTACTAAAAGTCTCAAATGAGCACCAAAGGCCCATTCATACGGGTAACTTTGTCCTCTTCCACCTGTGCACAATTCAGAGAACAAGGCCCAAGTGTGGCAGGTGCCATTAATCAGGGAGAGGCAGGAAAGTCCTGGGTGGCTATGACATGTTCCTGTGTCCACTGGAAATAATTCGATATGAACTCTTCCAGGATCAGGAGAACTAGAATGAATAAAACCAAAGTTTTTTTCCTATTTGATGGTTGATGGCTTCTCTTTAATAAGAATGAGATAAAGCAAAGAATGACAAAACCTAACATTCTAATAAGGGTGCTTTCCACCTGATAAAGTTCTGCCATTCTTTAAAGAAAAATAAAAGCCTTAATATTAACAACTTAGTGGTTACACGTAAGAGTGGCTTAGTTATGAAGATTATGGTTTTTAAGGATTATGGTTTTAAATATGGTTCCTATCACTGCTCGGACAATTAGGTGAGATCAAGTTAATATTCAGAGAAAAAAACCCACGATGTTGAAAATCTCAAGGCAAAACTTTCATTTCCATTCCTAAAATCACAGGACAATATTCATGTAAGACTATGCCAATGTGCCGGGCGTGGTGGCGCACGCCTTTAATCCCAGCACTTGGGAGGCAGAGGCAGGCCGACTTCTGAGTTCGTGGCCAACCTGGTCTACGGAGTGAGTTCCACAACAGCCAGGACTACACAGAGAAACCCTGTCTTGAAAAATCAAAAAAAAAAAAAAAAAAAAAAAAAGACTGTGTCAATGCAGGCAATTACAGTTCCTAGAGACATGCGTTACTGCACCTAACAGTCCCATTGAAATCCTCCCAGATCCAGTAAATGCAGTCAGGACATTCCCCTGCCTCTGCTATGGTGCTCACTGCTGACCAGAACAGGACACCTCACTGGCCGGCAGCAAAAGAAGACAGGCCCAGGCATCTCTGGATTCAGTTTCTATAGTTCACACTGACAGGTAGCATTTTGCTTCTGTGATGGGGATGTCTGTCTGTCTGTCTATCTCCATGTGATCTGTATTTTTTTTTTTTCTTCCTAACACTTCATATCTTCATGAGAGTAGAAATAATTAGAATCATGATTCAACTCTCCCATTGGATTAAGTGTGTGCCTGGCGTTTGAGGACTGTGTGAGCACCAGAGGTAACTATCAACTGAGACGGGAGTCTAGCCCCAGGGCTTTTGCATGGAAATGAAATACACAGCATAGAAGACACAGTCCTGTGGGACTCAATCAACATTTCCACCACAGCCAGTGGTTAATCTGATGAGAAATGACAGCCCGTGTATTACCCTACAGTGTTACCCTGGGGTTGCCCCAGGGCTAGGTTGCTAGAAAGGTCCAAGTTGGGAAGCTCACAGCTTGTTGAGAACTTTGCCTCAACAGTGCCCATACCTGGAAAGTTCCTCCACGAAGGGAACACAGTCACAGGGGCATGCAGGTAAGT
Organism: Mus musculus; assembly: GCF_000001635.26. NCBI lineage: Eukaryota > Metazoa > Chordata > Mammalia > Rodentia > Muridae > Mus > Mus musculus. The sequence goes on from NC_000071.6 coordinate 72,798,969, forward strand.
GTAGACTGCAAACATGAACTATTTGAAACTGAGCCAAGCAGAGAGAGCACTGCAAAGGCAGAGCCTTAACCTGCCCTTCAAAAAAGCTGTCCTGAGAGTTGTGCTGTTTTCTTGCTGTCTGCATGGGTCTCTAGCTTTAAAATACTAAACTGCTGGGTCTGAGGAGACAGCTTGGTGAGTGAAGTGCTTACTGTCACACACTAGGACATGAGTTCGGGTCCCCCCAAACATATGGTAAAACTGGCTGTGTTGGTTTGAATGAGAATGCCTCCCACCGCCTCATATGTTTAAATGTTTCACCCCCTCTGGGTAGAACTGTATGGGAAGGATCTAGAGGTGTGGCCTCGTTAGAGATGTGTCACTGAGTGTGGACTTTGAGCTTATAAAATTCACACCATCCCCTACCTTGTGTTTGTGAATCAGACGTAAGCTCTCAGCTTCTGCCCCAGCACCATACCTGCCTGCCTGCTGTCATGCTTCCCACCATGATAATCATGGACTCTAACCACCTGAGACTGTAAGCTCCCGTACTGTCAATACCTATAATAATATCCTTTCAATTAGTGTTGAAAAAATTCAATTTACAGTATTTTTTGTAACACATCCTATCACTTGGACACATTCTATAGATAAAGTTATTTGTAAAGCAATTTCTTCCTCAGCCTGGGTACGTGATGGCATCAAGGAAGTTCCATTGGTATAGTTAGGAATAGAGCTAGTACTGTGCCTTTGCTTAAACTGGATACCCTGTGTCTTGTGGAGCTTGTATTCTGAAGGCTCTGGAGTAGAGATGATGTGAATGCCACACAGCATGGGCCTGAGGGTTTGAGGCCAGCACAGGGAACAGGCAGGAGAGTATGCTATGTGCTGCTTACTGTGTACAAGGGGTTTACTACACTGCTCTGTCCACTCTCAAGTTTGAAATATGCCATAATAAAAGGTTAAAAAGCTTATCAAAAACCTAAAACTTTAAAAGTATTTTAATAAATGCTTACCAAAATGTTAAATGGTCAAAATTGTCAGAAACACAGTTTTAATAATGTTTCCATGGGAATACAGAAAGGGCCTATAATCAATGTACAGAGCTGAGACATGGGCACATTCTTTTAACTGCTACTACCAAAAGCACTGGCTGTTCTTAGGCACTGTGGGCTCAAAACAGGAAATGAGCTTTGGAGACCCAACAATACTGCTATCTACATGACACCTCTCAAAAGTCAAGTGCACACAGCAACCTGCATCCACCATTCAGTTCAAAGTTCTCCACTGTTAATCAAAGAGCTATGGGCCCTACCGACGTGATGGCAGGTTTAGCATCTGCCTGTCGATTTCAGCACAGAGGCTGAAATAAACCAGCTAGGGGTGAATCAAGCTGGGGATCCCATGGAAAACCATCTAGAGTAGAAAGGGTTTCTAGAGGCGCTCACTCCAGGCTACACGGCTACTCTCTTCACCCACCGACTCTCGCAGCTGAGGTGCCCGTGAACTCTTCATCCCCACTTAGCTTGCTCGATAGTGTAGTTAACTCTCAGCTCCAGATTGCAGAACATCTGTCCATTCTCAAAAAAGTCTCTCAGCACCATCCACTGCCAAAGTGCCCTGAGGACGACGACACACAGTGGCAGCAGTTTGCTGTCTGGTCCTCTCACCTCTGCACTGGTGAGTGGAGCATGGGTACCACACATCCAGACAGCAACTGCCTTGGATGGCTTCAAGAAATTATATAGGTTATTCTCATGAAATCACTGAACAAATCTGAAACCTCCATTCTACCAAATGCCAGCTTTTAAGTGGTCTCCTAGAGACTAGGCTTCTCTTGCTAATTCGCCAAGGGGTTAGTAGGTCACATTATCACAGACTGTCCTGTTTTTAGGACAAAAATGATCCAATACTGGTTATTTCAAATTATTCTGCTCAGTACAGTTTGAACCTGCCCATCTACCACAAGCAGCCTGCACACCTAGCACTGTGGCTGTTCCTATCTGTGTGACCTTCTGTTGAGTACCTACTACCTGTGCTGGACTGAACAGGTAACAGGCAGAGGCACGTGTGGTGTGGCCACCACTAGCTTCCAACAAAGTGCAATGATATCTGGTGTTGACCCAGGAAAATGTTTGAATTTGATTAGCTTTAATTAGCTAGATTCACCTAACTAACCTAGAATAGGGGTAATCATTTTACATTATAGGCAATTTTGATTGCCAAAATGATTACATGGCTTATGGAGATTATGAATGTAAACATCATGATTTATCAAACGTTTTGTCATGAAAGGATGGGGGTTCACACTGAGTGTCCACTTCTAAATCAAAGTTACATGCTTCTTGGGAAGGACAATAAATAGGGACTAACAATTGAATCCCTTTACACTACCTGTTCTCTCTCCTACATCTTCTTCCTTCCAGCTTCATTACCCAACATTTATACAGCTTCTACTGGTAAGATACAGGGAACTGTTAACCAGACAACCAAGGACGAAGAACTTCTATAGTGGGGTGGGATATAGCAGTGGGACCCAGGAAGAGGTTCATTGGTCCAGGGGACAGATCAGAGAAATCCTCATGAGGGAGACACTTCCCTGAATCAGACCTTGAATCACAGATAAGAGTTTCCCCCAAAAAAGAAAAGAAGAAAGACTGTGGGAGGCACAAAGCATGGGGAGTTGGAGAGATGTAGTTTCCAAGATGCTCTGCCAGGACTAGAAACTTTAAGTATCCGGGTGACTGGTACATTAAGATGCATCAAAGTAAAGCTGAGGACATCAGTTGGTGATGTGCTTGCTTTATAAGTAACGGGGCCTTAGTTTGCTCTGCAGAACCCTACACACACACACACACACACACACACACACACACACATGCACGCGCGCGCACGAGAAATAAAGAAATGAGTGCTTGTACCTGGGGAGCTGAAGTGGGAAGTGGCCAGCGTCTGGACTCTTCTTGAACAACTGATCCAAGCTCCCTGTACCTCTTCCCCTAGCTATAAAATGCGATGAGTAACAGCATCAAGAACTCTGTTGGCTTGTAGTAAGAATTTAAACTGTCAATTCCTGTTGCATTAGGGGAAAAGCTGTGTTGAGGTTTGGTCTGCTGCTAGGTACTGTAATGCTACCAAAGGTCTAGACCTATGAGTAATTTCTCATGTGTACAAGCTTTTGTGCAAAACTTTTCCCCCTGATTTAAAACTACTAGTTAAATAAAATTGGCTACAGCCGATTACTGGAGGGATTAGAGGTAGGTGGGTTTAGACTGACCTGGTTGGAGGAGTAGAGACCAGGGGGAGAAGGAGGAAGGAGGACAGAGGAAGCCGCCATGGGGGAAGATGGACCATGAGCACATGGCCAGGAGAAATAGCAAGTATTTTGGGGTACACCGCTGGGGAGGTAGCCAAGCCAGCAGTTAGAAGAGTAGATTAGGGGTTACTCCGTAGTAATTGTCAAAGCCAAATAAAATAACCATAGTCTGAGTCTCATTTGTTTGTAAACTAGTTGGGATAAGCTTAAATTGGTTGTATTACGGGAACATGGCAAGTGCTACCTTAAGTTAGCTACTAATACTCTAAAACCACAGGAGGCCTAGGAAAGGTGCAGCACTGGATCCTAGACATAAGGAAAGACTCACTCACTGCAACCTTCAAGACTCCAGTGAGGCTCACGGGAGGTCAGGTATCAAACATCAGCTGCCTTACCAAATAAAATGAAATGAGAGTCCAGCTTGGGACATGGGGGATAAAGTAAGTTCTCTAAGATTTTAAGAGGAAACAGAAATGACCACTGTCCACCAACATCTGCTCTTTTCCTCCTCCTCCTCCCCCCCCCTCCTCCTCCTCCTCTTCCTTCTTCTTTTGTTTTGTTTTTCTAACACAGGGTCTAGCTATAAAGTCCTGACTGCCCTGAAACTCTGTAGATCAGGCTAGACTCGAACTCACAGCAATCCTCCTACATCTGTTTCCCAGAGGCAGGCCTGTGCCATCCTGTCTGGCTTCAACATCTGTTGTTTTCAACCAATTTACCTTGACTTCCTCGGGTTTTGCAAATCTTCTCTAAAAAAGATGACTGACGGTTCATGTGACTGGGCTATTTTTAGCCTTTGAGCTTATTTAAGCTGTCTCACTTACAGCTTGAAACCAGAGCAGGGGGCTGACTCACCCAGAGGCCAGGAGCACTCTGTGAACAAAAGCAGGGGACACCTTTGGCTAAAGCTTCTCCTCTTCACTCAAGCAGTAAGAGTTGAAAGGCACGCACATACCACTCAGGCAGGCTCTAAGATGGCCTCGGATGCTAGCAAATAGCAGCATTAGTGCACGGTAGACTCCTGTGCAAATGCACAATTTGGCCAGCCAAAGGGGATCAGAGACTTATCCAGGGGTAACACAGCATAGAGCAGTGATTCTCAACCTTTTGTGACCCTTTAATACATTTCCTCATGTTGTGCTGACCCCCAAGCATTAACATTATCTTGTTGCTATTTCCTAACTGTTAGTTTGCTACTGGTATGAATTGTAATGTAAGCATCTGACATGCAAGATACCTGAGATGCGACCCCCAGATGGGTCAAGACCCACAGGTTGAGAAACACTGGTGTGGGTGGCTCTGGGATCACCCTGCCTGTGCTTCCCTTCTGATTCCGCGTCATAGTCTGGGACATATTTTCACATGGAATGCCACCCCCAGTAGACAGGGATGGATAGGACAATTCTCTGTTAGAAAGCACTGGAAATATCAAATACAGGCAAGGCACACTGACCTGCACTCTCTTCCTGAAGTCCCCCCCCACACCCGCCCCCCCCCGGTGGGGAGTGTCTCCACAGCCATAGTAAGAAACATGTCCCCATCACCTTGGACAAGGAGCTGACAGAGAACCATGTGTATTGTTGGGAAAATGTTCCCAAAGGCGTACGTTTAAGTACCAGGCTGTGCTATATTGAAAGGCTGCAAGCCTTTCATACAGTTCCCCATGTTGTGCTGACCCCCAACCATACAATTGTTTTGTTGCTACTTCCTAACAGGAATTTTGCTACTGCCGTGAATCATAATGTAAACAACTGAGGTGCAGGATATCTGATGTGTGGCCCCTGTGGGAGTTAGGACCCAGAGGTTGAGAACCATAGGTGATGGTGGGTCATGGGAGTCATGCCTTGGGTTCCAGTCTAGCCCTGCTTTGGATACTGCTCTCTTGCTTTCCTGGTCTGGCTGCTGTAAAGAGCTCTGTCTACTACACACTCCCTCTACCAGAGAGCAGCTTTCCCTGACACAACAGACTAAAACTCTAAGCCGAATTCATCTTTCTTCTCCTAAGCTTCTCTGTCAGGTGTTCTGGCACAACACAAAAGCAACTCATATGCATGCACGCCCTGTGCAGGTCACCTTTATCCATCTTTGCTTCTTGGGCTAGCCAAAGCCGCATCCGCTTGTCACAGTTTTACAGCTTGTCTCCCAGAGCACGAGCTTTTAGCTTTAACTGCCATCTTTCCATCTTCCTTTTCCTATGGAAGTGCCCACGCACTGGGAAGGATTACTGCTTATCTAATTTTTAGGGTCTCTGCCAGAAAAAAACTAAAATAAGCAGAGAAGAAGAGGCTTTGCCCCCTTCTCTACGTGCTGTGTAAGTATTTGATGGAGGGAAGCTGTTCACCTCCATCTCTGTTTCCACCATCTCCTTGTCTTCTAAGCCACAGTGAGAGGAATCTGGAATATTCCAACAGGTTAGTATGTACATAGAGCCTTGCAGAGAGGGTGTTTGCTCCACTGACATGTGAAGAAATTGAGACTCGAGTTTGCTCCAATGCCTGCTGCCACTGCTACAAACATAGCTGTGTGGCTCTAAAGATTAGAACTTGTGCCCTTAGGGAACCACCTCCCTAAGAACAGACAGCAGCAAGTGAGCATGGTAGGATGGCTCTAAATATGGCTCTGAGTCCTGCTCTGTATCTCTGATGACCAGGCAAGGCTTCTCTCTCCCGTTCTCCTTTCCAGAGACGTGACACAAAAGAAGTCTGCACACAGGCCTCCTTAGTCCTGAATCCCAAATTCTCCAGAGAAAGAAGATAATATAATCATGCTGATAATAAATTAAAATAGTAAATTAAAACCTACCCATGTGTTAAAAGAGACAAGTAACATAAAGATGGAAAATTCCATCACACAGGGAGATATATACATATACGGTGTTGAGTTGTTGTTTCAGGTGATACCTAAAGATTGAACCTAGGCCCTGCAGCATGCTAGCACATCCACTCCAATGAGCTGCATCCCAGTTCCACACAGGGAAACCTACCCTAAGCAGGGAAAACGGAGTAGAATTAGAGAAGATGGGGTCACTGAGCTGAGATTTGAAATAGATAGCTCTGAGTCAGTCAACTGAGGGACGTGTGTTCTAGAAAGAGGGAGCAGCCAATGCCTAGACTCCACAGTGGGGTGTGGGAGGCACTGAAACCTTTGAGGATCAGAACTCAGAAGAGTGGAGGGGAAGTGAAGAGAAGCCGGGATACAGGTCCCTGGGAGCAGGGTAGCCAGTGGTTTCCCTTCTGGGATGCAGACGGGAATCATAGGATGTTCCTATCAAGTCTTAGGGAAGCACATGATTCTCTTTGTCCATTTATCACTGGTCAGAGCCACTGTGCACAGTAGATGGAGGAAAGTGGATATACAGTGGCTGCTAGTTGTCTACCACAATGCCCATTTTCTTACTAACGGCACCCACTCTGGGGAAGGTATGCAGTTGTCAAGAATATAAAAGAGTTTGTACCTCAATCTCATCATGTGGCTAAGTTCTCACCAATATGGTTGATGAAAAGGCTCTGTGTGAAACACAAGAGAAGGTTGCTAAAGGGAGCTGGCTCTGGCGCGAGACAGCTCCTCCTGCCCACCCACCTCTCCTGCTTCTTGCGGCTTCCACTGGGATAAGATGGCTAAAGCGCAAGTTGTCATCTTGGGCCACGGTAAAGAAGGTAAACGAGGAGAATGGCAAGAAAGGCAAGAATAAGGTCCTTTAGTTTGGATCCAGCCCTGGAGCGAATCCTGAGCTGCCTCTGGGCTTTACTCTCAGTATCTACACTGAGAGAAGAAAAACACTTTCTACATTTGAAACCAGTCAGGGATCTCGTGGTAACAGGTAACTCTGTCCTGATACAGACAGAGGTTACTGTATTTGCCTTAGAAGCGGTGGTGGTGTGGATTCGGGTGGGCGTGGGGGGGGGGAGGAAAAGGGCAAAGGGCAGGACTGAGCTATACACAGAAAGTAGAATCCCAGAACTGGATGAGTTCAGACCTCAGAATGAGACGCAGGAATAGGGAAACTTATTAGGACAAGATGCTAACAGAAGCCACGGAAAAGACAGTGTACACTATGGCAAATGCCAAGCGGGAAGAGACCGTGAGCAAGGGGCACACATGAGAGGCATGCTGGGGAAGCAGAGTTTTTGAAGGAGAAAAGGAGCTACCAGATCAAGGTCCGTGGAACTCGCATGGGCAGACACTGCCAATCATTCGCTGCACAAAGAGTCAGGGCCATCGAGGAGGTCCAAGGATATTTCCTCCAGCTGTGCTGACAGTGAGGGAGCTAGGAAGGACCCAGAGAGCCTCAAGGCAGATGGAGAAAGTGGATGAAGGGACGGGGCCATGCGTGGTGGCACATGGCTTTAACACCAGCACCTGGGAAGCAGCCGCAGGTAGATCTCTGTGAGTTTGAGGTAAGCCTGGCCCACTTACAGGGTTTCAGGCCAGCGAGGGCTGCATAGTAAGACCCTGCCTATCCACCCCCAAAAGGGGGTAAGGAGATAAGGAAGCTCTCAGTGCTCTGTTTCTGGTGAGGGCTGGTGGAGGGGTATATATAAGTTTGTTAGGGGCTGGAGAGATGGCTCAGTGGTTAAGCGCACTGACTGCTCTTCCAGAGGTCCTGAGTTCAATTCCCAGCAACTACATGGTGGCTTACAACCATCTGTAATGGATCTGATGCCCTCTTCTGGTGTGTCTGAAGACAGCTACAGTGTATTCATATACATGAGATAAATAAATAAACAAATAAATAAATAATTCTTTTTTTAAAAAGTTTGTTGGGGGGGGGGGTTGAGTAAAGAATTAGGAGATCTGCGAAGACAAAGTTCTTAAGAGCAATGGTTTCCAGTCAGGGGTGGTGACACATACTTGGGTTCCTAGTCTTCTGGAAGCTGAAGCAAGTTCAAAGACAACCTAGGCTACAAACAAGAGTGAAAGTTTGTCTCCAGCTATAAGAAAAAGTATGGTTTGTTGGTTTTTTTTTGTTGTTTTTTTTTTTTTTTTGTAAAGCACATGACAGGAAGACTTAATGTATTCTCATAAGTATCAAGAAGATAACAAGAGCTCCGGGGTACCCTGGAGCTCTTGACTCTAGCTGCATATGTATCAAAAGATGGCCTAGTCCGCCATCACTGGAAAGAGAGGCCCATTGGACATGCAAACTTTATATGCCCCAGTACAGGGAAATGCCAGGGCCAAAAAGTAGGGATGGGTGGTTAGGGGAGTGGGGGGAGAGTATGGGGGACTTTTGGGATAGCATTGGAAATGTAATTGAGGAAAATACATAATAAAATATTTTTTTTAAAATAGAAGATAACAAAATTAAAAACTATGGCTAAAATTTCAATTCCTACAACATAAACTTAAGCTGACACAGAAGTCTTTTTCAGGACCCCAGGAATATATTTAAATTGGTTTTTACAACTCTGGCCTCTACCTGGCTGAAGACTGTGGGTGATCCTTGTGGTAGGAGAAACAATGAAAATTATTCTTGCGCATCTGACCAAGTGTTCAGTTCACTGAGCCAGTATGAGCGACAGCTGGAATGAGCCTCAGAGTTCACTGGTTTGTTGAAGGTGGACAGATTGTTTCTTCCCATCCCCCACCACACACACACACACACACACACACACACACACTGATAATCCTTTCAAACAATAACCTTAAAATGTTCGTTACTGATTAAAAATGCTACACAGTAAATTCCATCTGAACATAATTATTAAAGTCTCAAAGGAATGGGATGGAGAGTGTGAAGCATTTTGTTGTCTTAAGTCAATACAAGCGCTCACAACTAAAATTGATTCCGGCACCCTGAGACCTCATATCAGCAATGTTACTGACTTTCCTTGGAGGCTCATTCAAGCCAGGGTGCTCTACAGAAAAGTGGTCGGATGTAGTGCCCTGCCCAGCTCCCACCCCGCCTCCCCCCACCCCCATGAAGTTGTAACTGTCATCATCTCGGGGCGCTGATGCATCTACCTGCTCAGTGTCGGGTAAAACAGTAAGTGCAAAGAACCATTGGGTGTCAAGACCAGTGCTTTTTGTAAGTCAGCCAAAAAAACTGCTCTGCCCAACTCTCACACCTTCCAGCCTTCACACCGAAGGAGCCAACGGAGCAGAAACCAAGAAAACAGCAGGAAAGAACTCTTCCCTTGACTTGAGGACTGAGAAGCAGGTAGCAGCCAGTGTGTCCTTTCCCTCGGTTTGAGGCTAATTCGTTAGAGGGAGAAGCCTCCAGGCACAAGGGCTGATTCCTCCCAGAACAGCTCTCCCCCCACCCCCAGAAGAGTGTTTGGAATGTGCACCCACAACTGGACACCCACAAACACCTCAGTCACCTCTGCACGTGACCCAGACACAAAGGAAGCCAGGCAGAGGAAAATGCTTCTCATCTAACTTCAACAGCGTAAAATGTGAATCAGAGGAGACAGGGTGTCTGGGGTTCTGGAACACAAACTGCAGGGCTCAGCTGTTCTGGTAAAAGCCTTTTCGGGGGGCGGTTCGGGTTGGGGAGAGAAAGTCACCAAGATTCCAGAGGCAGGCTTCTGAAGCCACTCGGAGCCATCTGCACTGGGCAGTCAGAACTCATCAGACTTGGAAGGAACGCCACAGAAACTTCCAAGCAGCCACTGCGTTCTGTACAAGAGGTGCTGCGCATGTGCGCACATCTGCTCGACTGGGGCAGGCGGGTTTAGACAACCATACAACATCCAGTTTTCTACAGATGGTAACAAAGACCTGCTCCCTCCTCTTGCCAGTTCACCCCTTCTGAATCTGGTTCCTGTGAAGAAAACAACACACTGCGGTGGGCAGCTCTTCTTGAGAAGGCTTGGGGACACTGTCACATTCCCAGCCCTGACTGACTCACTGGGCTCAGTTTATAAAAACCGAAGTTTTGCTTTTTTTTCCCTGGAAATGTGGAATTGAAGGCAAACAATGAAGAAGGCACGGACACAGCGAATTCCACAGTCACTGCTGGGGTTAATTAAGCATACCCCTGCAAGAGGACTTTTGGAAGCTCACACCAGGGTTCCTAGCAGACTTCACTGTATAAGTCTTTCCCCCTTTCTTCATGTGGCTCTGCCTCTTTTCACTTAACAAATGACAGTTCTGAACACAGCAATGTGCTAAATCTTGTGAATCTGCAAATCACCAAGCCAGAGGGTGGACTAAGAAAACTCCAACCCATAATACTTGATGAACAGGAGAGAGCCCTGCTGTAAGGAAGATCTGGGTTATTTAAATCCTGACACTAATCAGCTGGGAGCCAATAGGCTGGTTAATTAAGTCCCCTCAGCTTTGGATTTCTCTTACAACAGTACAGCATGCCTCAAGAGACAGTGTTTAAAGATTAGGGGTCAATAGTAAATATTAAATCCTTTTCTCTTCTGACTACTGTGTGAATGGTACTCTGTGTGGCTTTGCACTGTCCTGCACGCACAACCAGGCAGCCTCAGTACAGCTCCCTTCACCCTCCCTTCCCCTCCTTTGTTGCTCTGGAGCTACTGATGAGAACAGCCTTACCTAGCACTGTCCTCAGTATCATGTTGGACAGCAGACAGAAGACATAGTGGGAATGCTTACTCCAACAGAATCTCACAAAGCCAAAAACCGGGGCCCCCAGCTGCTTAATATTGATGAGCAGACCTTCTTTGAGGGTGGGAGGGCACCAGTCCTGCCAGACAAGTTTTATCTATATTCTTTTTTTTTTTAAATTAAGGTATGTGAAAAGACTCTCAACGTCAGCCCAAGGCAACCACAGTGAGACACCACCTCTTGGCCACTGGGAAGGCCAGGAGTACACCAGAGCCAAGAGTGATGGAGGATTCGCTATACACCGATGTAATACAGAGGAAGAAGGACCACAAGTTCAAAGACAGACTAGCAACAAACAAACAAACTACAAATAAACACAGCTTCTCAAAGGCAGAGCAGTGTAGCCCTCTGTACACAAGAGAAGTAAAAAGCCTATGTCTACACAAAACATGAATATTCATAGCAGCTGTTCACAGTAGCCAAAATGGAGAAGGAATCTTAACATCTATCTATTCGTAAGAACAATAGAATGTGGTACATCCATACAGAGGAGTACTATGCAGCCAGAAGAAGGGGTGAAATAGAAACACACACTACACGAATGTCTCTTGACACCATCATGCTTAGTGAAAGCAGCCAGGAACAAAGATGACTGGTGTGATCCTATTTACATAATCAACTGAGTAGAAGCCCTTCTTAACAGGAAGCAGGCTGATGGTTGCCAGGAGGTGGGAGAAGAGGGGAATCGTGTTCAGTTTGTTGTTGTTGTTGTTTTAAAATATGGACAATTTCTGTTTGGATTGATGAAAATGTTCTGAAACTAAATTCTTGTGGCTTTTATATAACTCATCTCTGTCACTGGCTCATTCCAAATGGTTACAATAGTAAATTCAGGCTATGCCTAGTTTACTGCAGGAAGAAGAACTGTATACATGCATTCGCACATACATACACACCAAATAAATAAATAAATTGAAATTTAATTTTAGAAGAAGAGACTAGACAAGCACAAACACAAGCATAAAACATATATCCTTGTGTATATATGGTGTATATGGTGATATCTTGATTTAGAACACATATCCTATATCTTATTAAAAAAAAAAGTAAAAGAAAGACAGACAACCTAGGAGGAAAAATGCTCAAATGGACACATCAATAAATGCAAGTAGACATTGGCTCTAATATTCTTAAATCATAAGGTAGCCATCACTTCCCACAGTGCCTTAAGGAAGAAACAGGGGTAAATGGGTGGCAAAGGTGGCCCTTTACGAGGCCTGAGACACAGAGCCAAGGGAAGTGAGGCAGAAGGAAGCCCATGTGGCTAGGTGGTCAGTGAAGATGTGTATGGAAGTCCCCCTGCGTGGAAAGTAGTACAGTGTGGTTTCACAGTCAGGGTGCTAGCCAGAGAGATAAGACATCCTGAAGCATGTACTCAAATGAGCGTGCACCTGACTTGGCTGTCCTGGGTTCTTTCTTCACTTGTGAAACAGCGCGTGACAATGCTGTGGGCAATTTACAGGCATAATTTATGGGAAAGCTGATAAGACGGAGCCACACCAGGACACACGCAGAACCTTTGTGTCTCCATCGATCTCCAGAACCAATTTACGGATAGAAGGGAACCCTGAACCCTTCCTGTAGGCACAATGGCACCATAGCACATCTGGAAAGCTAAGAATCCAGCCTAATTAGAAAGCCACAGCATCTGTAAACAACCCTGCCAACAAAGACAGGGAACAGAAACTGCAGGAGAGGAGGCCAGGTTACCTTCCCCATGGGGTCCAGACAGCAGGAGAAACTAGCAGAAGCCTACAGTTATTAGTGGGGTTCAATCAGACTGTGAGCTGAGCTGAGCCAGAATTTACTCTCTAATAAGTCTGCTTCCCCTGTTTGGTACCGACTGACTGGCCCGCCACTGTGCTTGGGAAAATGAGCCAAACCCCATATATTACATGATGGTGCTTGCTACCAGTAGGTTACGCCCCACCCTCAGTGAGGGTGCATGCTGCAGTCTGGACAGCAAGGGAAGGCTTGGTTTGCATGCCTTCTGCAGCAGTGAGTGCAGGTGGCTCTGCACAAAGGATCTAGGAATAAAGATGGAATAGGAAGCATTGTTGGTTGTTGTTGTTGTTTTCGCATACCATATAATGGGGGAAATGCTGTCCCCACAACTGACTACAAAGCACTAGAGAGTCTGTAAAGCTTCTTTGTCAGTTGTTTACTGGATAAACAACTATATTGTCACATTCTGAACAATTTTTCTTTGGGGAAACTTACAAACGTATTTATTTGCAAATCTTGGCGATTGTTTTCTAAAATGAGAAAGAGAAAAAAAAAAGGTTAAGCCAAGAATAGTATTTCATGCCTGTAACCCAGCAAGGAGGGGCAGTTCAAGGCCAGCCTGAGCTACATAGTGACCTCATCCTGTCTTTGAGACACCTCTGGGGTACATACAAAGAAAAGAACTGTAAAATTAAAAGCAAAAAAGACAAACATAAAGTTGGTCTAAGAAATAGATAACAGTTGTCATTGGTAATTATTAAACTTCAACATTTATCTTGGATGTACAGTCTACTCACAAAGCCCAAAGCTAGCAGTGTTAGGATTTTCCTGATAAAATTAAAACAATCCACCCCACTGAGGTCACTTTGTGTGACACGCAGGCTTCTAAGTCCCCTTCTGCTTATACTTTGCTACTTGTGAAAAACAATTCAAAGGGTAGTTCCACTTTTTTCAAATTGTCATGTGATGTCTCCTGGTGTATAATAATAATGTCCACTTTTTAAAATTGTCATGTGACATCTCCTGGTATATAATAACGTCTACTTTTTCTGTCATGTATGTCTTCTGGTATATACTAATAATGTCCACTTTTTACTCGGAGAGAGATTAACATCAGTAAATGCTTTAAAAAACCTTTCTTAATATAAATAATAGATGTCCTCAAAAACAATAAAAAGGAACTAAATGAAAAGGGCAGCTACGTGACGGTGTCTAATGATATTTCTGCTTTCCCCACATACTTTCTGATCACAGCCCTGCAGTCATAAACAGCAGACGCTGTCCTGAGTTAATACTGTGAAGTACTTACTCTGTGACACGCTTAAGTTATCCAACAACAGTTTGGGAAACCACTATGTACTGCTAGCTGGTCAGGGAAAGCAGGAACACACACCCTCCTACCTGGAGCTGGGATGGAACCCAGAGCCCCACCAGTCACTTGTTCTTCCCCCGAGTGAGATGCTGAGGCTGCTGGGATCTGCTCTAACTTCACACGGCGGTTATCTGATACGGTAGAGTGCTTTCATTTGTTTGCACAACCCACACACATCCTCTCCTGAACTGAGGTGGTGTAATCAGAAAACGAGGGGTTTTCTGTCTAGGCTGGAAATCAGTTAACCAGTTAATCAGGTGACCTGAAGCAAATCTTCTCTTTATCCTCAGTTTCCCAAACTGGAACACCTGGAGGCCATTTTTGAAAGTCTCTTCAAGCTCTAAAAATGTATAATTACTCATTATGACACACCAACTATCCCTCCATATCACTATTTATTATATACATCCACACAGGTCTGGGACCATAAAAGTTCTAGTCTCGCCAAGCCCAGTTTTATTCTCAGGGCCTTTGCACATGCTGTCCCCTATGCACAGAGTGTCTTCTCTCTGTTTAACCATTCTCATGTGCTTGGTCTTGGAAGGCCAGACCTTTCCCAACCCCTATCTATACATCAAAGAAAACTGTGGGGGAAAGGGGGGTGTGAGTAGGGTGGGTGACACCCAGTGGGGGGGGCCTTTCCTTTTCAAAAGAGAAGAGGAAGGTGGAATGTGGGGGGAGGACATGCATGATGGGGTAACTGGGAGGAGAGGAAGGGCCAACATTGGGTTGTAAAGTGAATAAATAAATAATAAATTTTTAAAAATCACAATTTCTGTGTTTGTAGCTAAAGCATATCCATTCCCTAAATTTGATCTCTTTTTAAACAGTCTCCAAGTAAGATCAACCATTCCTATTCTTTGTTCTCTCTCTCTCTCTCTCTCTCTCTCTCTCTCTCTCTCTCTCTCTCTCTCTCTCTCTCTCTCGTATGTGTGTTTTGGGGGATAGGGTATGTGTATGCGGGTCTTTTGGGGAATAGGCTATATGTATGTATGTGTGTTGGGGGATAGGGTGTATGTGCCTCTGTGTGTGTGTATGCTTTGGAGGTTAGAGTGTGTGTGTGTGTGTGTGTGTGTGCGCGCGCGCGCGCGCGCGCGTGCTCGAGAGTTTGAGCATGCTTATCTCCCAGCATCATCCCTATTCTTATCAACCGACATTTAGAGGAAAATGAAATTTCAAGGAAGCAACTCCAGGGCTCTAAGGATCTCTAAGCCTGGCAGTTCCTGGTCCAACAGAGACAAAATGCTCACCGCATAAACTGTGACTGTGACATCAGCATGCTTAGGAAAGAAACTTCTATAAGAAGCTGACTACAGCGTGGCAAAGACAAGTCAGTCACTTCAAAGCAGATGGATGGGAAGAGAGAGGTGGGGAGAACCAGTTGACTTCAACTGCGCTACTTCCCAAGCTTTCTGGAAGCCAACCTTTTATAATTGCCTTCGGTCCCTCCAGCACAGTCTGTTGAATATATTCAGTGGGGGAAAAAAGAGCTAAATAAAACTTTGATGCAAGCTTGACTTTTGATTACCACTAAAAATTGCTGAGAGCTAAGGCTTGTGAAATTTCAATGAAGAAAACTTTTATGGAAATTGTCTTGTTGATATTGCTAAGCACTGCTGAGAGCTAAGTTTTATAAATAAATTAAAGCAGACAATACCACTTCTGAGGGAAACTGCTGATCTCTCTTATAGCCCTTGTCTCTCTTAAACCACACATAACCAGTGAAGCACGGCCACCACAGCCTGCTCTCAGATATTTTTGTTATTGTCCCTACCTAAAGTTCTAAGAGGATTAAATTCTGATCAGGTTTCCTTTTTGCTTGGTTAGACATTGGGGATACTATATTCTTCTTTATACAAAGCCTTTCATATACCCCAGGACTGATTTGACACAAAATAATAAAACATCAAGGAAATTGGCAAAAATAACAACTGATTTTTTTAACATCCTAGCAGACCATGCTGAAACAATAAATTTGTGAAGAAGGAGGTCATCCATCCTCAAAGACATGGAGCATAAGGATGCGAGCGAGCATCTTAGGGTACAGAGATGACTCGGAGCTTAAGAGTAACCACTGCTCTTGTACAGGACCTGGGTTCAGTTCTCAGCACTCACATCAGAAGGCTCACAACCACCTGGAACTCCAGCTCCAGGGGACCTAGTGTCCTCTGTTTTCCACGGGGAGCTATGCACTTAGTGGACAGTATCTCACACAGGCACATGCACACAACTGAAAAAAAAAAATAAATGAGTGAATCTTTGAATCTTTCCAGAGCACGAGAACCTGAGGTGATTTTTTGCTGGGCCCTGGTATACGTACTCACTGGGAATCTTTGATATACTTGTGTTCTACAGATGTTTCTTTTCCTTCATCAAGAGCACTAAAAAACAATTTTAGGGCCAACTAAGTTAATGTGTTAATGAATTATATCCTGGACTTTGGGGTGAAGAAGGAAGAAGATAGAGAAACAGCTGTAAAGACGTTGGGCACCTGAATGATACGTGACTACAGACTCTGCCGCAATGTTTGCATATTTATCTCTGTACCATTGTTCTGTGGGTATAAAAAGATGTCCACCTTGGGGCTGGAGAGATGGCTCATTGCTTAAGAGCACGTGTTGCTCTTGCAGAGGACCCAACTTCAATACCCAACACCCACAAGGTGATTCACAGCCACTTTTAACTCCAGTTCCAGGGGATCTGATACCATCTTCTGACCTCCTCAGGCACCACGCACACACATGGTACACATGCCCACATGCACGCAAAACACTCACTAAAATAAAATAAACCCTTTTAAAAGGCCTCTGCATCCTAAGGAAAAGGGGGGAATGTTTTCAATGAAGATAATTAATTTAGCAAATTAAGATAATGTCAGTCCTATGACTTCTGACCTAATATCTTGTCATTTTCAAATAATTAATGAGGCAGATCAGGTATCAAGGAGAAGACAACAAACAAAACTCAAAAATGGAAGACCAGACAGAAGAAAGGGAAGTAAAATAGAAACGAGAAGTTGGTATAACTCCACTTTATTTCAGAAACAGAGAGGCTCAAATGCCAATAAGAAAAATGAGTTTTCATGTAATGATACAGCTAATTCTGTTTGCTACCAAATATTAGTAATCTCTTTCTATATATAAAATTTACATTAAGCCTTATCAGAAATATGTATGTGTAGGGAAGAACTAAGGAATGGTTCCATTCATGATTTAAGTCATACAGTGTTTGCTGCAACCCTGGGATGAGGGGGCTCTGACATCTACAGCAATAGCTCTACAGCGTGATGCAAATGCTTCCAGAGCCTCTGCAGTAAGAATGAATTATTATCCCATGCCACACCAACTTCCCAGCATGCAATGAGGTGCTATGAGATGCAAACTTTTGGAAAGGGACTAGAAGGCCTGTATGCCTGAGGTATCCACCTGGTGATGAACTAACCTACAAGGAAGAAGCATTCATCTTGGTGGCTCTTATCCCTGTGATGCTAAGAGCTTCTAGCTTTCCAAGCCGAGCTAAAGAAAACAACCCTCATATGACCCAGGATGCCCTCTAGAATATAAAAGATTTCCAAGATGTTCAACAGTCTGTGATGTCAGAGCTATAACTAATTGCTTTCATTTCCTGTCAGGGAATCTCAGTGAAAGACCGAATCAAACATCTGGTGGTCATGGATAATCCCACTCTACTTGCTTCCTGAGTAAAGGTTTCCCCAGCTCATCTGCAATCCACTTAACTATGTATCACATCACATACTGAGCATCCACACGTGCAAAACCCTCAGCAGTAAACAGATGGGTGAGCCATGATCCCTGTCCCCAGCTCTCAGGAAGCTGAAAGAGAGAGAGAGAGAGAGAGAGAGAGAGAGAGAGAGAGAGAGAGAGAGAGAGAGAAAGGGGGAGGGAGGGAGGCAGGCAGGCAAGCAAGCAAGCAAACAAAGGCTTTCTTTTTCATTATCCCAATACCTCGAGCACCACGTATCACACTAGAAACGTACAAGAATGAGAATCTGAACTTCGGTTAGCCTCACTCACTAGACACCAATTGGCTGAGCTACAATTTTTAGGACTCAGTTCTGAATCTGTGTAGGGTCAAAGGGCAAAGGAAAAACATCTTGACCCTGACTTGACTCCAAGCCCAAGATCAAAGCCAAGAAATAGAAACCCACCAATCCCCAAACAGGAAAACGCAACAATCCAATCCCAGCGCTTGCCCAAGCTCAGACATTTAAATCCCACCAATCCTCACCCTGGAAATCGCCAACCTGGAAATCTCGTCCCCAAGAAATCACTGAAAAGAGAGGCCCATTGGACACGCAAACTTTATATGCCCCAGAACAGAGGAACGCCAGGGCCAAAAAGGGGGAGTGGGCGGGTAGGGGAGTGGGGGTGGGTGGGTATGGGGGACTTTTGGTATAGCATTGGAAATGTAACTGAGCTAAATACCTAATAAAAAATGGAAAGAAAAAAAAAACTTGAAAAACTGATTTATGTAAACATCTTATTAAATGTTTTCTAAATCTCATTTAAGGAGGAAAAAAAAAAAGAAAAAAAAGAAATCCTGTATAATAAGCCCTGCCTTTTGCTAGGTTCCCTGTCGCTTCTCCCCCAACAGAGGCAGCTCCCCTCCTGGGTTTTTCCCTCCCAATAAATCTCTGACAAGTGAGCTTTGCCATGGAGACCGGCTTTGTGGTATTCCTTGGCTCGAGCCTGTAAGGATATTCTCTGAGCAGAGCTCTAACACTTTTGCCCAAGACGAGCTTTTACTGAGGAAACCTCCCCCTGCCAAAGCAGAACTTTCACTGGGGAAACCCTTGCCCTGCAGAGCAGAGCCCTCACCAGAGAAACCACCCTCTCCTTCTCAAGCTGTTAACCCTTGCATTGAGATACCCGGCCCCTGCAGAGCTTTGGTACGGAACCACTTCTTTAGGGAAAGCCCCAAAGGATGTCCCTTCAGTGCGGCAACATGTACCCACTGCCGGAGCTCATACTCGCTGATAAAGGCTTCAGCCCTGCAAGCGTCAGAGATAATGCTTACAGAGTGGGTCCCTAGGTTATTAGGAACTGACTTCATTCCAAACCACAACTTCCCACAACCTCTTCTTGAAGTTTGAGAATTTTCTAGAATTTACCAGGCAACCCTATTACCACTGACTTACAACAAATGAACCACCCAAGGAAAGTAATAGATACTTAGGTGTGAGCTAGGGGTGCCAACCCCAGAGCCCCTGTCGCCATGGAACCTGGTGATATGACACCATCCACCTGGCACAAGAGCCTGTTCTTGTCTACCACTCTGGGAGACTCTGAGCCTTTCATTTCAGATCTGTGCTGCTGTCAAAATGGAGATGAAAATGAAGTTAAGCATATAAAAGATTCAATCTACATAAGATAATTTTAAACTTCATATACAAACTGAAAGTGTTATTTTAGAAGATCCAATTAGAGGCAGACAGGACCAAAAAAATATCCTGTTCAGTGTGAATTTTTTTTTAATACAAAAAAAAATTCACAACAGTTGTAACTGAAAATAATAAAATACACTCAAATTAAATTTTATCTGTATTACAGGTTATAACAGTTCTCTCTCCTTCCTTCCTTCCTCTCTCTCTCTCTCTCTCTCTCTCTCTCTCTCTCTACTCTACTCTACTCTACTCTACTCTACTCTAATTTTTCCCGGAGTAGCAAGATGGTTTCAAAGATAGGTTTTGAAGAAACAGCCCTGCAATTTCTTGTAAGAATATGCAACTTCTAGCATGGCACACTTTATGCAAGGCCTTTTATCTTTCTTTGCCTTGGTTCCTCATTCTGAAATGAAAGCAAAGAAGCCCGTGTGTGTAAAGTACTTAGCACTGTGTCTGGCACGTAGTCAGTGTTTCAAAAGTTATAACCAGTGTGCCTGAGAATGCTAAGCTAAGAAAGGCTTGCTTATGCACAGGCTGGACCTAGGCCCCCTACATATAGGTAACAGATGTGCAGGTTGGTCTTCATGTGGGTCCCCTAACAATTGGAGGGGGGCTGTCTCTGACTCTGGTGCCTGCCTGTGGATCCCTTTCCCCGAGCTCAGCCGCCTTGTCTGGTCTCAGTGGGAGAGGATGCTCTTAGTCCTGATGTGACTTGATGTGCCAGGGTGGGTTGGTAGCCAGGGTTGGGAGGCTACCCTTCTCTGAGAAGAGGCAGGCAGAATGGGGGGAAGAGGTTGGGAGGGTGGGACTGGGAGGAGGGGAGGGAGGGGACACCTGGCTTGTCACACTGGCCCCTTTGACTTTATAGACTCTGTGCTGTATCAGACAGTACTGCAGCCAGCAAACCAGCTGCTGTCCAACTAAAGTCTCCTGCTTTCTTAGTAATAATTGTTGCAAAATTCACATAGTACTGGGTTTCTTTTACTAAACAGCTCAACATTTTTCTTTTTTTAATCTATGTTTGTTTTTTTTATTAACTTCTTTTTTTATTAGATATTTTCTTCATTTACATTTCAAATGCTATCCCAAAAGTCCCCTATACCCTCCCCCTGTCCTGCTCCCCAACCCACCCACTCCTGCTTCCTGATCCTGGCATTCCCCTGTACTGGAACATATAATCTTCGCAAGACCAAGGGCTTTTCATCCCATTGATGGCTGACTAGGCCATCCTCTGCTACATATGCAGCTAGAGACACAGTTCTGAGGGTACTGGTTAGTTCATAATGTTGTTCCTCCTATAGTGTTGCAGACCCCTTCAGCTCCTTGGGTACTTTCTCTAGCTCCTGCATTGGGGGCCCTGTGTTCAATCCAATAGATGACTGTTAGCATCCACTTCTGTATTTGCCAGGCACTGGCATAGCCTCACAAGAGAGAGCAATATCAGGGTCCTATCAGCAAAATCTTGCTGGCATATGCAATAGTGTCTGTGTTTGGTGGTTGTATATGGGATGGAGCCCCAGGTGGGGCAGTCTCTGGATGGTCCTTCCTTCTGTCTCAGCTCCAAACTTTGTCTCTGTAACTCCTTCCATGGGTATTTTGTTCCCCATTCTAAGAAGAAATGAAGTATCCACACTTTAGTCTTTACCATTATTCAGCAGGATTTATTGTTGGTTGTTGTTGTTGTTTTTGTTATTGCCATTGGGTTTGGGAGGTTTTGTTTGTTTATTTGCTTTTTCAACAAACTCCAGTCTTGTGCTTCCCTGACTTGTGTCCCCGTATTGAATGGAGCCTCCCCAGGAAATCAAGGGGCCTATCTCATCAGGCATTTAGCTCCCTAAGTAGAAAGCAGCACCACGCACCATGGTCTGTGTTATTGTAAGATTGGGTAACATAAGCTGTCAAGCTCTCTGTTTCCTCAGTTCCCTGGAACATGCGCAAACGTGAACAAACTAGCCACCGGAAGAGAGGAGACGCAAACTGAAGAAACGAATGGCCCGAGAGTTTTCCAATGTGATAATTTAACTGGGTTTCTGAAGATCTATCTAAAACAAACTTTCTCAGTACACTTTGAAAAGCACACAGAGTGGATTAGCAAGGAACAGTTTCAGGACAGGCTTCTGGCCATCATGTCACAGGAGCTGGGTACAGAGACTAAAGAAAGGGTTGCCATTAAAAGCATTCAATGGCCATGAGGGAACTAAGAATGGAGACTACTAAAGCAAGAGGCAGCCTCTTCACTGTCCATTAGTTTTGGTGTTTTGTTTTGTTTTGCTTTGCTTTGTTTTGTTTTGAAAACAAAAGAACTACAGACAATTTAAACTTCTCAAATGGTTCCAGTGGTTTTCAGCCCAACTCTAGAATCTTACTTTCTAACTCAACGTTCTCATGGGCTTCCAACCTCACTGGACTTTTTGAGTTGTGGTTCTAAGAATAGGGAGACAAAAAGAAGACGACTCATCCCTGCAAACAGGAAATGAACACACACCCACAAACAGGGAAGTAACTCCAGTATGAAGGGCTTCGTGGATTTTCTAGATAATAGGCAGAGAGGAGTCATTTGAAAACCTGCCCAGTATTGTTAGAAGTACAGATAGTTAAAGAATTCTGATTCTTATCTTTAAATTATAATTCAATATAGCAAGTATTTGTTGTCTTAGGTATGTGGATCTAATCAATCTCTTGGTACATGCTAAGCACATACTAAGCACACACTCTACCACCTGGCTACAGCATCCCTACCCCTGGTGACTATTTCACTTCTTACTGTGAGAGGCAACAAACCTGTGATCAGCTGAAGAAGCAACTCACTAATGAACAACAAGCCACCCACGACAGCAGAAAGCATGAACAATCCAAACACCACCCCACACATTAGAGGAGTGGAGCGTCAGGAAAGGAACTCGGCTAGTGGCTGGGGTCACGGGGCCAGTGAGTGACAGCCAGAAAAAACAAGGGCAGTGAATAAGGGTTTGAAGAGGGAGTTCTAAGTTTTGGACAACCACATCATTCCACTCTTTCCAGTTCTTACAACCACTGAAGCTGCTTCACATTCAGACAGTGGACTGGGATCTGAAATTCGAGGGGCTCCCCTGTCTTTTCTCTGCTTAAACAATCAGGACACTTTGAACTTTGCACAGTTGGCCTTACACACCTATAGGTTCTGAGTCCATAGAATCAACCAACCCTGGAAAATACATGGAGGGAAACTGCATCTGTTCGAACGTATACGTCTTTTCTCGTATGATTTCCTAAGCAGTGTAGAATGAGTAGTTTTATAGCATCAATATTATATCTGATATTATAAGCAATATACAGGTAAGTTAAAATACATAAGAGGTTGTATACAGGTTACATGCAAATGTTTCACTCTTTTACATAATAGATTTTAGCATCTGAGGAGGTGGTGAAAGGAGCCAGCCCTCTCACAGATATCAAGGGCCAATCGCATACTAAGGATCTTCAGAGTGAGTTGGCCAGTGTGTTACATTTTCTCCTTATGTGTATGGTGTTTTGCCTGTATGTGTATCTGCGCACCTCACATGTGCTGCTCCCACAGAACGGCATCAGACTCCTTGTAACTGTAGTTGGAGCTGGCTGTGAGCATCCATGCAGATGCAGAGAATCAAACACAGGTTCTCTGAAAGACCAGCCAGTGCTTTTAGCCTCTGAGCCATCTCTCTGCCCTCGCTGAGTTGTATTGTAATGGCATCACTCCATATTTAAGTTGACAGTGTAGGCTTCTACACGTTTGGGGTTGGTACCTTTACTACCTGTTACCGCCTTTTACCACTTGTGTTGTTTTATGTCTATTTTCCTGGATTTACTATGGTAAATTTTAGTTATAACAAATCATTGCCATAAAATGCAAAAACTTACCAATCTCTCCCTCCAAATATGTTTGCAATTTTAAAATAATCTTTACTTCTGGAAACAATTCTTATCTGAAACTCTTTTGGGTTTGTGAACTTCTCGGATAACATGAGAATGTAGGAGGCATATCATATACTATGACAGTTCTCAATAGGCACCTGACATAACTAGTCACGTTACACATACATATGTATTGGACATGGGTAGAATGAAGGGTGAGCTTGGTCTTGCTTCAACCTTAGTTTTACAATTAAAAGTGTCGAAGCTTTGGTTGTCAGCATTTGCAGGGGTTTATAGTTAAGGGAACATGGTCCAATGGTGAGTGAACCTGAGATCAGCGCTGGTCATAGTGTTACACCACAGGAGAAGGAAGACTGGTTCAGGAGAAACAATGCCACTCTGCATAAATCACTGGAACCAAAACACGGAAGAAGAAAACAACCACAAAACAAGTAAATCAGCAGCTGATAGGAATAGTCACAATTCAGTCCAAGCACCAGGGCCACCAGGCATTCACCCTGCCCACATTTGCTCTAGCACATTGTCAAGGGAAATCCGGTTCCTAGCCATTCTCTACAACCTAAAATTACTTCTAACAGAAAAGACTATGGCAGTAGTAGAAAATATCATGTCCACCATGGCAAGGTTTTAACTTGGGTCAGACAGAGATAGCCACTCACTCACATTCCTTGTGGGAAGCCAGACGCTGTCTAACCAACACTGTCTTGCCCACTGTACCTCAACATCCCACATCAGATGCTCAGTAAACATATGGTTCTTTAGTCTCCCTAACCCCATCAAAAACACCACAGTAGATGCTTAGCATCGAGAGCTGAAGGATTCCCCTTCAGTAGATCGACTGCAATAAATGGTTCACCAAATAACTGATCAGCTGCAGGTGGTGAGGAAATGTTCACACAAAGTAGCTTGGGCTTTGATGCATAATATGGCGGTTTGTGGGGAAAAGCCGAGTGCTGAATATGCCTAATAAATTCTATAAGGACCTATAAAATACAGGAATGGATTTTCTCTGGCAGATTAATTCATTCGAGAGCTGCCACCAAATGGATGGCTACCTATCTTAAACTATAATGAAAGACTCGTGCTGCGTTCTATCACATGCTAAATCTCAGCTCCCAAATCTCAATGACAGCAAAATGACAGCTCAAGTTCATTAACTCAATGGAGAGCAACAGTGTCAACGCTGAAAACAACAGAGTAGACTGCGATTGTCTCCTACCTCCGCTCGACCCTCATAGTAGCTCAACACGGATTTTGTAAGTACAAAAAGTCTCTCTTTGTAGTTTAAGGGTGATGTCTTCTTTTTCTGCTGGGACCTTTTAATAAGAATCTCTTCTAGGATAGTGTTGAAATTCATCTCGGTCTTCTGGTTGCTCTTTCTCCTGCCATTGACGATCTCCGGATTCTACGGTAAGAAAATAAACAGTGAGGATGTGGTGTTAATTTCCTAATTCATAATGTCCTATTTCCTAATGCAGATTGTTCAAGGCAAAGAGCTCTTCTCTGACTCAGCCTCCATCCTGCCCTGCCATTTCCTAGGAAAATCTAATCAAGATCGATGATGATGATGATGGCCATGATAACGATGGTGATACATGTCTGCCTCTGTTTCTCCCAGTATCCCTTAGCTCTCTAGTACCTTCTGCTACTTGAACTCCAGAGAACAAATACTTCAGATGGCAAAGTGTATTCCATTGCCTGTGTTGTTGATTTAGACCTCAAGATCTTGGTATGCAAAACAGCATAATTGATTTAAACGATGAACGAGCATGGTAGTGGGTACAATTCACTCATCTGTAAGTGAAGATGTCATCTTGATCTGGTATCGTCGTGGTGTCACAGGGAAGCTGTTGCTAGTCCCCTGATAAATACACCATCATGATCCATTGATGTTATTCAGACCACAAGAGAAAAGAAGTCCACCTCGTCAGAGCTAATCCTCCTCAGGACAAGGTGCCTGGATACAAAGACCCTCAGTCCTGTACCTGGAGCCTTTTAAAATGTAAACAAGAGCTGGAAAGGTGGCTTAATGGGTAGAGGTGCCTGCCACCAAATCTGATGACTCGAGTTCAATCCCCAGAAAACCCCAGAATGGAAAGTGGAAAAACAACTCCTGAAATGTGTCTTTCTGATCACTATGGTATAGAAAAGGAAAGAAGGGAAGGACAAGAAGGGAGGATGGGGGAGAGAGAGAGAGAGAGAGAGAGAGAGAGAGGTAAAATTCAACCATATTTCTCAACCACTTGAAAACCCAAAGGTACTCAGAAGAGGCCTGCAGACTCTTCTCTGAGGCAAACTGACTTAAGGGTAGCTTTCTTTCCCTTGCCTGTTCCCTGCCCTTTCAAGAAGCAATTACAATCAAACCACAGAGATAAAAGGAGTCTCTTGAAGCACATTTAGCACAATTTAATAATGTAACCTGCGACTGGACCCTGAGCTACTAAAAAATTCCACCATGCTTCCTTCCAATCTTGTGACTTCGTGTTCTTCTCTTTCTGACGACCACCAACCACTCGGGCTCCTCTGGTTTTTATGAGGGTCTCTTTAACAGCATAACCTCCAAATATCCACCCCTTGATTTATAAGGTGTGTCGGGTGTGCAAGGTCAGTGTGAAGTTTAAATAAGATATAGATAATTAACTTATTGTGAATGTGGTATCCAAGCATCTGTTACAGTTACATTGAGTTCCTCTGTCATTTCCCCAGTTCGCAGCATCCTGAGCTCATAGCTGGACAATGGCAGCACCTTCCCGACTGCTCTCCCATTACCCACACTCTTGCCCCACTGAACTCTACCTACCACCTACCCCTCTGCCCGTTGACTCAGCCTTCAAAGTTCCATCTGCTCATTTCATTCTTCGGACATCCTCTGTGTCCTCAGTGTCGTCCGACACCTGCAGGATAAAGCCGAAACTTAGTCTGACCCTGGAGATGCTCACAATCCAGTTGCAACCGGACATCCAATAGCTACCCCCAACTCTCCCCCAGTCAGTCCAAACATTGCTCAAAAATAGCCCCTGGACGTGCAGGGCCACCCCTCCTCAAGATATTCAGCCTCTGGTCTCCGCAACTCTCCCCAATCCTCTCTCTCCATCTATAAAAATTCCATCAACTCGGAACTCCCCTCCTTGAAACAACCCTTCCTCATGTCTCTAGCTAATGAAAACCTGCCAATACCTGGGCTCATAATCTCTCTCGTTCATCACCAAGCTCGTCAAATTCTTCCATGTCTAACAATTAATGGACACAGCATAACTTCTCACCTAGCTGTTGATCTACCAAGGTGTACATTAGAATCACCCAAACAATGCTTTAAAATACAGGTAGGTATCTAGGCTCTGCTCCCATTTTTCTTTAATATTTTCTAGGTTTGCGGCGGGGCCTGGACATCCTAACTCTACACGTAAGTGGAACTGTGTCCCACTCTCTTAAAGAAGAACCTGAAGCCTTGTGCCTCTTCCTACCACCCAGCTGCTTGATAAACATTTGCGACCTGGACCCATTAATCCACGTAGATCATAAATGAGCAATCAAAAAAAGTTTATTCTCTTTGCATCTAAGTTGGTCCTCTTACTATATTACAATTTTGGCCTGTGCATTTTGGTGTATAGTAATAAACCACAACCCTCAGGAGGCTAAGGAAAAGGGATCATAAGACTCAAGCCAAACCTGGGCTACATAATAAGATCCTGTCTCAAAAATAGATAGGTAGGTAGGTAGGTAGATAGGTAGGTAGATAGATAGATAGATAGATAGATAGATGATAGACAGATAGATATAGATGATAGATAGATAGATAGATAGATAGATAGATAGATAGATAGAGATGATGATGATAGATAGATAGATGATAGACAGATATAGATGATAGATAGATAGATATGATAGATATAGATAGATAGATAGATAGATAGATAGACAGACAGATAGATATAGACTATAGATAGATATAGATGATGATGATGATGATGATAGATAGATAGATAGATAGATAGTAGACAAATATAGATGATAGATGATTGGTAGATAGATAGATAGATAGATAGACAGACAGACAGGTAGACAGACAGACAGATATAGATGATAGATAGATAGATGATAGACAGACAGATAGATAGATATAGATGATAGATAGATAGATAGATAGATAGATAGATAAATATAGATGATAGATAGATAGATAGATAGATAGACAGATAGATTATAGATGATAGATAGATAGATAGACTCTATATTGTTTTCCTGAGAAACTACTGGTATGCAAACTCTACTTCCTTAGAAATCTTTATAAAAAGACATTTTCAGGAAGGAAAGAAAATGGCTACTTAGGAAAGGTTACCAGGAGCAAAGCAGACTAGGCTCTAGACACACGTGTATAGAACACATAGTTCTCATCCAGGAAGCAGCTCCAGTGTTGCCTCACAGTACACAGACTTTGGAAGGCACTGGCTACAGCATGTCCTAACTGCAGTTCTGAAAGCAAAAATCCAGACAGCAAAGATAAGAAAAATGTCTGTTTAATGACTTCAGGGTGAGGAGGAATCGTCCGATCTGATTTA
Source organism: Mus musculus (assembly GCF_000001635.26). Classification (NCBI taxonomy): domain Eukaryota; kingdom Metazoa; phylum Chordata; class Mammalia; order Rodentia; family Muridae; genus Mus; species Mus musculus. Next base: position 72,826,796 of record NC_000071.6, read on the forward strand.
CTGAGAGACTAATAGACTAATATTAATAGTCCATACCATCTGAGCTGGAAGGGATCTTACACATCATCTCCTTTGCCTCACAAATTAAAAATCTAAGGCTAGGTTAAACATCATTAAAGCATCTTGCCCAAAGTAATGTAGACCAAGACCAGAAAAAAAACATTCCCTCCTAGTTCCAAATGAAGAGCTCTTCCCACATAAATACACTGTCTTGATATAATTCACTGGTCAATGGAAAATTCTAGCCAACGAAAGCCTTTGTCCCTCAAAGGGTTTAACGGAAGTACACTTCTTCTCTTAGAAAAGTTCAGCTAAAGATGAAGGGCTGAAAAAACACCCACTTCCTTCCTGGAAGTCCATCAAAAATAACTATTTTATTTACTTGTTATTAAGAAATTAACTGGCCGGGCGTGGTGGCGCACGCCTTTCTGTGTCCCCAGCACTGGATTGCAGGCATGTCCTGCTGTGCCTTTTCTATGGATGCCTGTAAATGAGACTTAGCCCCCTCATACTTACATGGCAAGGACTTTACCAACTGAACTCTCTTCAAAACTCTTTAAAGGAAGGAATTATGTTTCAGAGGAAAGGACTGAAACAGGGTGTAGTGGGAATTTTGATTTCTTTTAAAAACACACAAATATTGTAAGAATATGTTTTTGTTTTAATCCCAGGACTGGAATAGGGGGTTGCCTCAGATTGTCACAGCAGCTGACTGTGATTTGCTTCATGAGGACACGTGATTTTGCCAGCTGCAGACAATTTCTGCCATTGTGTGATATTTGGAATTCTGGGGACTTTTCAGAGGGTATAAAAATGCTAGGCCCCTGAGAGTGGGTTGTTGGTGTTGGTCGGTTGCTGTTGGTCATGGTTGGTTGGTTGCTGTCGGTCACGGTTTGTTAAGTAGTTGTTCACAAAAAAGAAGAAGAAATTAGATGTCCTGATGGCGAAAATCAAATTTGTCCCAAGGGTCTCAATGCCCCTAATCTGCAGGAAGTAGTGTAATGATAAGCTTGTTCCCTTTCCTTTCTATCTTTTTTCTCTTCTATCTAGTGCTAGGGGGCTGGAAGGGAGGAAAAAGGATGGAGAACAGAGGGAGAAAGAAGAACCCACAAAGTAGTGAAAGTTCAACTACAACAGAGTCTCACTATGCAACTCTGGTTGACCTAAAACTCTCTATGGCCTCAAACATGAAAGGCATTGCACCACCATGCCCAGCTCCAAGGTAATTTTTTGCAGGTCTATTTAAAAAAAATACCCCCTTTTCTGTGTCATAGGTAGCTACTCTCAATGCTTGGTAGAACTAAAGTTCTATTTGTTTGCTTTTTTATTGCTGATGTTGTTGTTGTTTCATTAAACTTAAGACAGGATCTATCTCAGGAAAAATGAAGAGCTGAGGCAGAGGTACCACCCTGCAAAGGGAGCTGATGTGAAAGGCTCTGAGCACATGTAAGTAAATGTGTGACCACTCGGCTCTCTCGTGCCACACGATCCAGATCACTGAGTACAAAAAGACGCCAGAAAGGCCCAACCCTAAACACAAAATGAAGGAAAGTTTGGATCACCAAGGAATTCGAGGGAGATCTTAACACCAAACACATATGACACAAGGCTGTGACACAGGCAAAATAAACAATAAAGTACCCAAAGGAGGTGGGGTGTGGACACTGGAAATTAACACAGTAGAAATCAAAAAACTCAGGAGAGTTAAAATGCAAGCTAAGGAAGTCTCCCACGAACTACAACAGAAAGTCAAACAAACAATGAATTGGGAAGAAAACACAATAGCATTAGAGGGCCCACCCAGAAGCCCAGGGACTGAAACTTGAGAGTTCAAGGGCAAAACCAAACAAAACAATGGGGGGAAAAAAAAAAGCAAAAAAGTAGGCTTTTTTTTTTTTTTTTGGTCAAAATAAAGGTTATATCCAGATTCAAACTATAACCAAGTCACATCTTATAAAATTTCAAAATTATGGAAAGAGACAGAAGGTTCAAAAGGCTTAAAAGCTAATAATAATAGAAAAGATCAAAACTCCGAATGGCAGTCACCACAACAGTCCTGGCAGCTCAGAAGCAGAGAGTTTCCCCCTAGGGGAAACTGAGACCTGAGAAAATGTAGGGAGAGCCACCAGAAGACAGTAGTCTGCTAACTTAAGTCCTATTCTCAGCAGAATGTCAATACAGGTATAGGATCATAAATACAGCATTCATATGTGACCTATGAACATCTGAATAGTAGCCTAACATTCCCTGAAAGAAGTGAGGCTGAGATAACCACCTTCCTGCTCCGGACAGGGAGCTGGCCTGAGCTGTCCTCCAGTCTGGTACCAGGAAAGCCCAGATGGACTCTTAGCATGTGGAGCAAGCCAGAGACAGGCAGAAGAACCCTGCCTGGATCCCAGGCAGGAATGAGCCCAAGACAGATCCCCTCACAAGGGGCAACTTGTGCCTGACGGGGAGCTAGCCTGAGAGATAACCACCAGTCTGGCACCTCACAGGCCTGGGGGGCATGGGGGTGCCACACCATGCCTGAGATGACCCTTGCCTAATACTGTAATGCATGAGCGGGCATAATGACCCCAGACACTCAGAGACCCCGGGTACCACCTAAGAGGAACAAGTGAACAGTGAAGAAATGGAAGAGAAAGAGAAACAGAAAGAGGAGGTCACAATGAAGAGCAGCAGAACCAGAGATGCAAGGGTACTGGGGAAGAACTTAATGTGAGTAGCTGGTGATGCCACATGGGACCGCGGTGGCATCCTAGCCTGTGCTATTACCAGGGAGCCACGTCTGCGTTTGTGGCCCTATAGCAGCAGACATCCCTGGTCTGGTCTGCCACCTAGGGATGAGTTGATGTCTGAGGACTGTGCAGAACTGGCCCCACCCCTCACCTGGTCATCGTGGGAGAGCTGGTCTTGGGGGCATAAGAGCAAGAGAGCAGACCCCCACACCTAGCCAACTTTAATACTGGGGAGAGCAGGCCGCACATTGCAGAAGTTGTGGGTAAGCTGACCCAAAGATACACATGTGGAAGAGCTGGCCCTACCACTCATCTCCCATGTGGTAGCATAGACAAGGGAGAGATACCCTCCTCACCCTCAATCCTCACCACCTAGTGGCAGGCAGGAGACCTAGCCCCAGGATCATGAGAGCAGGAGAGCTGGCCCTGCCCCTCACCAAATAAAGCGCTTGGGAGAGTGGGCCCTGCTCCTCCCCTGGGCAGCATAGTAGAGCTGACACTGGTGGTGGGGGTGCAGGCAGGCTGGCCTGAGGGAGGGAGTGAGGAACAGTTGGCTCCACTATTTGTCTGCTGGGCAGTGACATGGACATAAGAGAAATGCCCCCTTCTCCATCCCTTACTTCCTATGGCAGGCAGGAGAGCTGGCCCCAAGATCATCAGGTCAGGAGAACTGGCCCTGCCCCTCACCTGTTGTAGCCCTTAGGAGGGCAGGCCCTGCCCCTCACCTGGGCAGCACAGTAGAACTGGCCCTAGGAGTGGGGGTTGCCAGTGAGCTGGCCCAAAGGGTGTGAGCAGGAAAGCTGTCAGACTGATCTCTCAGGAGAAGATCCAGGGCTTTGAATTGGCCTACCCCAACATCTACCCATTGATGAGCAGGCCAGTTCTACAGATCCAAAACGATAAGATCTACAAGACACAGGGCAATAATGTGATATCCAAGAGGAATCCCAGTGAGGTTCCAGTATTCATAGAGTAGCAGAAGCCAGAGGCCTAGTCCCAGACCAACAAGTCATTGCAATGAACATTTGCAAGTAAAGAACTGTTGGACAAAAGGGTACCCTGTGACACACTACAGCTTCCACAATGAGATTTTTTTCCTCTCTGTTGGGGTGGGGAGAAATTGCAAGGGTGAAGGACAGGTACAGGAGAGGGGGAGATGAGGGGACTGGGGTGCATGATGAAATTCACAAAGAACCAAAGAAAAGTGTTTTTAAAAAGAAAAACAAAAAGGCAAAAGACATTCCAATCTCCCATCATAATGAAGGGAAATTCCAAGATAAATGACAGGCAGCAGCAAGCCAAGTGGCCAACCTCTTCAAAAGATCAAGTTAGAAGGTTCCTGGGAAGAGCTCTTGTAGAAGATAAAACTGAATACCTGGGGCAGCTCATAATAAATTAGCTAAACATTATTGATATAAGAAATGAAAGTAATTAATTCCAAGGAAAATAAAAACCATACAGAAAAGCCATACGAAAGCAACCATATTATATCCTGACCTGGCTATCTAAACAGAATCTATAGCATCAAAATAATATAAATAAGTAATAATCTTGCTATTATTATAAATGTTTTTGGGGGGCAGGAAGTGTTTTTCTGTGTGTGTGGGAGGGTAGGTTGTGCAAGAGAGCCACATTCTCTTCAGGAGTGACCAACGAGGTGGAAGAGGAAGTAAAATAGAACCTAAATTTGAAATATCAAGTGATACATGCAAGGTGCTACGTAGAGATTATCAAGAGATAAAATTACATCAAGATTGCACAGATAAGCTTGGCTTTTCTGTGAAAATGATAAATGGGGCAAAGTCTACTCTTTGAAAATAGTAAAATAGTAAAATAGAATAAGAACACCCTTGAAAATTGACAGAACAATGACCTTAGGACCATGAGACATGGAAGCCAATCAATAGATTTTAAACTGTGACCTGAGATCTCACTTGTTCTGATGAATTTTTTAGATAAGATTTAAAGCAAAGAGGACTCTTCCTCAGACTAAGATCTGTTTTCATGGAGAACTAGCCACCTTAGGGGTCTGAAAGCTCGCACTCAGTCTGTGTGTTCATTATGTGGCGCTGTAGCACAAGTGACTCCATTTTGATTTTCTTAGTCTGGTCTGTGGGATCCTAGAACAGAAACCCCATCAAAATCACAGCTTCCCATGATTTTTGTTGTAAAAAGATACCAGTCCTAAAACGTTTGACAAAATAAAAATGATCATCTCTAACAGTCAGAAACTCTAGAGAAAATGGAGTAACAAATGAGCTGGCTCTCTTCTTCCCTAAACTATTAAAGCCAAAGGCAGATCATCTCACTGCGGATGCAAAAAAGAAGCTACAAAAACACCAAAATACAACCTGTGATATCCCTACCTATCAAATACTATGGAACCTACATCAACACAAGGAAGGAAGCTGAAGACGGGTTTCCCCAGAAACACTCATCCGTGTCCTGAAAGGTCGCCCCAGTGACCTTCCAAAGGTACCTGTGTAATCCAGAAGGCTGGGCAGACCACAGAAGAATGGCCCTTTTCACAGAAAAGACATTAGAATTACAAGCATCGTGATTAAAGTTAAGCAGGTTTTACCTGCTTTGTGATATAAGTTCCCTCTATGGTGCCTAGGCTAGTCTTGAACTCCCAGGCCTCCAGAGAATCTCCTAACTCAGCCTGTGTGACTGGCAGTACAGGCTCATAGCACCACACCTGGCATAGTTTTGGGGTTTGTTTGGTTTTGTTTTCTATTTTGCTCTATATTGACACAGTCCAGACTACTGAGCCCTCAGATGCGTCGTGTCATTCCAAGCTGCAGCTTTAGCACCAATCCCACTCACTGCACTATCCAGGAAAGGAAGGCAGAGGGAAAGGGAACGCTAGGGAGCTGAGCTGTGTGCTTCTCTGAGCAGCTTCATTTAAGAATATTATTGAAAGCAACTGTTCATCTTCAGAGGATACAACCTATGACTGAAAAGGAACCTTCCGATCTCCAAAACTAAAGGGAGCCATCTTCTTTGAATACGGACCCAAGCACGTTGATTTTCCATGTAAAGGGTTGATCGCCTCTGATCTGCTCACTGCTGTGGATGATAGCCTTTGAAAGACAGGAATATCACAGTTTGTATTGGGGGGGGGGTTGTTGAAAGTAAGAGTATCCTCAAATATTCCAGATCCATCTCTCAGACATTATAAGACTCTGGGTTAAAACTTTCTTAGTTTCTCTGGGGGACAGAAAAACTGTCATTATGTTGCCCAGGCTGGCCTGGAACTTGTGGTTTTCCTGCCTCTGCCACCTAAACGCTGGGTTTGTGGGCATATGCCACCACACCTGACTGCCAATAGTGTCTTTGTATAATAACTGCCAAATGAAGTGCCCCTTTTCTATGTCACACTGGAGCTAAAGATAACTTTACCCTTTACCTCGGCGCCTATTTAAAGCTTAAAACAGACATTATTGGACTTTGAACATATATATGTCCTGAGGCAGATAACTAAGAAATAATGTCACCATCTCAGTAGTGAAAAACTCAAGCCACCAAAGTTATATTCTCTGTCCAGTGTTGCACAATCTGCAGTCAAGATGAATGCTTCAGTTTCACAATCTGGCAGTTGCAGCGAACAGATCTTAGAACCTCATTGATCATGAAAGACTGCCTGAAAAGAGTAAGCTTTAACGATCAAGGGCTCCTCGGGCAGCCCATCCAGAAGGCAGGCAAAAGGCAGGAGAAGAAGCAACGTCTATCTGATTTTAGACACTACACGTCAGTTAGTGCTGCTCTCTCCATTGGCCAAAGAAGCTTCTGTTGGCAGCGGGCAACTAGCAGACTCGTCACTAGCAAAGGGCAGAGAAGTGGCTGTTAAGTCTCAGCCTCGAGTAAAGCATCTAGGACAGCCCCTGCCAGACTCAGGAGCACGGAGGGAGAGGGAACAGGAAAAATATAAGGAGCAGAGGATGGGTAGGAGCACTGTAAAGCTCTGTCACCTGGACATGGCACAGCCAAGAACTCAGCAGCAGTGGGCATCTGCGCAAGACCCGCAAAAGACGTGCAAGGACTGATGGGGGTCCATCGACACTCCAGCACAGATGGGGACCACTAGGCCTCACTCCCCCCTGAGGACCTATGGGCAGTTAACAGTTACTGGGGAGGAGTAATATATTCCTTGGTGGTGTGGCCAGTGGTAAGATGACCTTGCTCTGCTAAATAACCCTGTGACCCTTGTTCATACAAGCAACCCTAATTAAATGTAGTGGAGGATACATGTGGGGGTGGGGAACAGGACGGGAACTTGCTGGAAAGAACAAACTTGGTGAGGTGGGGTGAGGATAAGAACAGACAGGAGGGGAGATATGATGAAAATGCATTATGTATATATGTATGTATATATGTATATATGTATGTATATATGTATATATGTATGTATATAAGTATGGAAGAATTCTTTAAGTCATCAAAATAGGACATGTCATAGTTTCTTCATTATCGTGGTTTAACGTTTTTCCTTCCTAATAGGAAAGCCTTGTAAAAACTGAGAAAGAAGTCTAATGATTTCGAAGAGAAAAAAAAAGAACAAGCTTTCTCTCTTTAAAATAGTGCTAACAAATCCAAATCTAAAGTGATTTTTAGCATGTATTTATGCACAAAAATTGTGGAAGGAAAGTAAAAATACTCTTGTTAGGAGTTAACAGCAATGATCTAAAGGGGCTAAATATTAGATAAAAATCAAAATATATTTATTTTTCAGAATATGCCCGAATCACACTGACTTTGTTTTGTTTTACTCAGAAAGTTAGGTGAACTTGGTTTCGATGGTGATATTCAAGCATGAATTGTCAATGTGTCAACTGGGTAGTAAATTATACTGATAATATCAAAGTTTACTGGTATATCGTTCAGCTCTCCATTGCTATAATCAAGCAGTACCTAACTTTATAAACAAAACTGGTTCACTTGGGCCACAGCTCTGGAGGTTCTAGAGCTGCTGCCTACATGGGTTTAGTTCTGTGGTTCTCTCAGCTGAATCACACTGTGGAACATGCAACAGGGCACGAGAAGCCAGCAGTGGCATTTCCATATTGGAAACCAGAGAGTGGGGGGTGAGGGCAGGCTCCGGCTTTTACAACAGCCTCAGGAGAACACTCAACTCTACTCTAATCCTAATGACTTCTAAACCCTACCTCCCCAAGGTACCACACTGTAGACCATCCAACCCCTCAGGCACAGGATGAGCAGAGACTAGCGTCCCCCTACCCACTGTGTGCTGCCCAGCTGTTCTCCCTACCCACTGTGTGATGCCCAGCTGTTACCCACAGAAGCCATGTGAGTGGGACAGTTGCTCTTACATCCCCTGCAGTGTTAGGGGCTGTTCTCTCACCCGACCTCAGATAACTAGAACACATTGGCCATTCCTAACCTCACCAGTCTTGTTTTCTTCACCTTGAACTCCTTCCTTCCCCAGCTACCCACCTCTTCACTTGCTCAACTTTCCTCCGAGCTAGGTGTATGAGCCAATCTTTTCGCAGGAATGCTTTCAGACGTGACTATAATCACTCATTCTGACACTGATTACATATCTAGCATGACAATCAGCCACTTATGAGGCATGCAGGTGGTTACAAAAATGAACAAGCCATGATCTGTACAATGAGAAAACCAGACAAAAAGAAAGGACACTAGGATCTGTAAAGGGCTATGAAAGTGACCTGCGTGACATATGTTGGAATTATTACTAACCCAAAATGTTCTTCCTGCTGTGCTCATGAAACAGTAAACCATTGCCCCCTTTCAGAGTATAACGAATTGCTTCAGTGAGGAAATATCATACTAGCATAATGTGACAGAAGGTAAGAGACACATCAACGGGTGAATAAAGTAGATGTCAATGTTCAGATCTTGATGGCCACATCTTGACATAGAAATTCCTTCTAAAGAGTATCCACTTTCAGTCAGAATCATACAGAGAGAAGGCATGTTTTTACTATTTCATTTTCAAATGTTTGATAGTGATTTTCTCTTTTTTTAGTTTTAATATTGGATATTTAAACTCTGGAATGAGCTTTCATTTTTTTAGTATTCTATTACTTATATGATTGAAGCTAAACAGAAAAACAAGAACCTTAACTAAACAATAGTGATTCTTTTAATTGTGATCATTTAAATGTGACAACTCCACTTGCTTTCCCAGAGGCCACGCAAGCACCAGAGGTAACAGGTAAGACCTTGCCCCATGTCCTATACCTGCCAACTCCCCTTAAAGTACATCTAACAGCCATAAACTATACCATGTTCCCTGGATTCCATTTTCCAGCCCACAACTTCACCTGCCTTCCCCAAGGCCATACTGGCACCAGACACAGCAGGCCACGCTGACACTAGGGACCCTAGCGGCAATGTTGTCACCCAAAACCCCATGTAGGTCATACAGGCAACAAAAACCCCAGTGCAGGTACCCCAATGAACCTAAATACTCACTGGTCACCAGAAACTCAGGCCACTCAGGCCAGAAGGCAGAGAAGAAACAGAAGCCAAGAAAAAAATCCAAAAAACACCCATCTAGCAAAGATAAACTTAGAAATCAGCCCTAAACCTATAATAACCTCCAAATTGAGATTATTAGAGGCCAGCATAAGAACAAAATCAACAACAGCCAGAGAAGTATAGCAGCCCAGCTACCCTACTACAAGTCCTGGATATTCCAACACAGCTGAAGCACAAGAAAATGACAATTCATCCAATCTTAAGAAGAATGTAGAGGCCTTTAAATAAGAAATAAATAAATCCCTTAAAGAAATACAAGGAAAAAAAGAAAAAAAGAAAGAAAAATACAAGAAGCCGGGCGTGGTGGCTCACACCTTTAATCCCAGCACTAGGGAGGCAGAGGCAGGAGGATTTCTGAGCTCAATACTAGCCTGATCTACAAAGTGAGTTCCAGGACAGCCAGGGCTATACAGAGAAATCCTGTCTCGAAACCCACCCCCCACCCCCCAAAAAAAAAGAAAAAAGAAAAAGAAAAAGAAAAGAAAAGAAAAAAATACAAGAAAATACAATCAAATAGATGAAGGAAATAAATATAACTGTTCAAGACCTGAAAATGGAAATTAAAGCAATAAAGAAAGCACAAACTGAGAGAATCCTGGAGATGGAAAACCTAGGTAAGTGAACAGGAACTAGAGATGCAAGTATCACCAACATTATTCAAGAGATGGAAGAGAGAATCTCAGGTGTAGAAGATACAATAGAAGAAATTGATACATTGGTCAGAGAAAATGTTAAATTTATAAAGTCCCTAGCAAAACATCCAGGAAATCTTGGATACTATGAGACAACCAAACCTAAGAATAATAAGAATAGAAGAAGATTACCAGCTCAAAGGCTCAGAAAACATTTTCAACATCATAGAAGAAAAATTCCCTAACCTTTAGAAAGAGATGCCTATTAATATACAAGAAGCTTACAGAACACCAAATAGACTGGACCAGTAAAGAAAATCTTCCTGCTACATAATAATCAAAACACTAAATGTACAGAATAAAGAAAAAATATTAAAAGATGCAAGGGGAAAAGGCCAAGTAACATATAAAAGCAGACCTATCCAAATTACACCTAACTTCTCAAAAGAGACTCTAAAAGCCAGAAAGTTCTGGACAGATGTCTTACAGACTCTTAAGAGACAACAAATGTCAATCCAAACTACTATACCCAGCAAAACTTTCCATCACCATAGATGGAGAAAACAAGATATCTCGTGACAAAGTCAAATTTAAACACTATCTATCCACAAATCCAGCCCTACAGAAGATACTAGAAGGAAAACTCCAACTTACAGAAGTTAACTACACCCAAGAAAACACAAGAAATTAATTACATGTATTCTTCACTTTCTAAACGAAAGGCAGCCCAAGCATACGGCTGAAATTAAACTGAGTTTTCTCACTTGGATTTAATTCTTTGACCCAAATGCATTCTCATGGAGAAAGAAGAAAATTCAACACACATGAGACAAATGCTGAGAAAGAACCAAGGACACCCAGGACATTCGAGATGTTAGAGAGCTAAGGAGGATCCACAGAACCTCCTGGATGATGTGAAGGTTTGAGCAGTTCTCCCACTTTCTATGACTTCCCATTTACCTCCATCCCAAAACCTTTACTGTCATCCCCAAATCAAAGTTCCATCACCTGTAACATCTGCTAAGATATACTAATCTTCACACTGGGCACTTCTCCTTTTGTACATTACCTAAACTAAATCTCTATATTACATTCTGCCAACATAGTCTGAAATGTCATGACTTGAGGATTTACCACAGAGTCCATAAAATAAATCAATGCCTACTTTTTTCCAGTGCACTATGAAATTCTTATAAGCAAACTGCTGCCTGTCCCAGTAGATGGGAACTAACACAGAGTGACCCACAATTAGGAATGTTCAGTGAGAGACCTTGGAACACTCAGTCCTCAATGAGATATCTTCATCCATCCCTCCTCTCAGGGCTTGGGAGCTCTTCTGAAGAGGAGGCAGAATGGTTGTAAGAACCAGAGGTGGTGGGTGACTCCAAGGTAACAGCAACCTTCAGACACAACAGGAGTAACAGGGATTCATAGAGTGTGGCAGCATGCACAGGTCCAGATGTGATCCCAGAACTAAGAGGGGAAGTGGACCGGAACTCCCATCCCTAACCGAGAAGCTATCTCCAACTGACATCTGCTTGCAAAGGGAAATGTAGTTTTCTCCCATGGTATTTCACTGGGCATAGAAACCATACTTAAATGTAGGTCCTAGTCCAGTAGTAGATGATCAGCACAAAATGGCCTCAATGGTATTTTTATAGACTTTGTCTCGTAGTGCTTGCTTTCTTTGAGCATTTTGAGTTTTGTTGTTGTGTTGCTTTGTTTTGTGAGTTACTGGTATTTTTGCTTGTATATTATGGTTTCCGGTTTCTTTGTTTTCATGATGTGTGTGCATGTATGTGTGCGTTTCTTATGTTCTTTCTTTAGTTCTGTTGGCTTTAATTCTGGTTTATTTGGGGTTTTGTTTGCCTGTTTCAAAGAGAGAGAGGAAGAAAGAGTACAGAGTTGGGTGGGTGTGGAGTGAGGAGGATCCGGGAGAAACTGGGTGAGGGAAATACATTGTATGAAAACATTGCAATAAAAAAGAATGACTGTATATATGTCATATATGTAAGCTTTCATTTGGTCCCACACCAATTTCTCAAACACGTATTTTCAAGTCTGACTACTTGGTCTTATATAAATCAAGCAAAAAGAATATACAGTTAGCATTACCTGGCAGCCAGAACCTTGCCTGAAATAAAAGAGCCATTTAGTAGGTAATTGGTGTAAGGCCTTAACTGTATTACTTTAGAATCAAAACCTCAGAGGGCACCAAAGTGTCTACTTTGTAGCCTTCTCATTTTCAGGGTCTCCAGATGTCACTGGACAGATGTAAGGAAAATCAAGTCTTTTATGAAGTTAAACATCACAAGACCCTCACCCTAAGCTGGTGATCTCTGTAATGCAAATATCCATCTGCACTTTCAGTCAGTGTCCAGGAATCGTTAACAGCCAGCCAGCAGGACCTGCCCCTTCTCTGGTGCTCCTGGGAACCAGTTCTGCTCTGTACAGAGCCTTTCCTGACAGAAGTGGAGATTCAGAGCTTGTTCACCAGACAGGCCTACACCAGTGCCAACATAATTAATCTCTTACAGTCTTGTCTCTTTGAATGGGGGCATTCTGTGTTCACTGCTGTTCTGAGGGGACTTTTAACATGCATGTGGTGGCCTCTCAGGGAGAGAAGACCCCCTGTACAGGATAAGCAAGAAAACGGAGGCCAAAGCTCAAATTCTGAGGGCTCTGTGACATTCTTTGTAAGATTTATAAGCTGAAGCTAATGACCTCCAACGTTGACTTTAAAGCCCTATTATTTTAAAAACCAATTATGCTAGCTCAATATGCTAGAAACCTACTGGCTCACCAAAGAACTACTGGCTTAAACAGGAAAATTACTGTCTAGGAGGCAAGCATGTGCCTTTTCATATATGAAAAGACCAAAAAGGGTCTTTTCTAAGTAAGGATCTCTCTGTTGTTGATTATGAACTCATAGGATTTAGCAATCCTCCTGCCTCAGCCTCCAAGGTGGCTGGGACTATGAACATGCAACACTATAATAAGAAGCCACTCTTAACGTGTCTCCTGATGAAGCAATAGTTCTCTGAGCATTATCTTGAAGATGTTTTTCCTGGTACCAGAAAAACATTACCTCACTCTGCCAGTTACTCAGAGTGAACTGAACTAAGAGGCAAGGGTTATTGGAAGAAACTGGAATGGCTGAGCTGAGGAACGTGACTCAGAGCTTATCATCACAGAACTTCAGGTAGTTCTAACTCCTTAGGTGCTGTTGTGCTGCTCATGAGGCTGAGGATAGGCGCACCAACCTCAAAGGACCAACATCATAGGAACAAGCAAGGTAATGTGCAACTTCTTAGACATACACAAATGGTGGGGGTAAATGTTGCTAAGTTAGCTCTCACTGTATCTTTATTCTGAACTGGTTCACATGTCCATACACAACTGCTAACTGAACATCTAGTAAGTGCTAGATACATTCTCAGGCTCCTGAAAACAAAATAAAATAGATAGTGCCATTAGATTAAGCCACTCAGCCTAGTAAAAAGAGCAGGCATGGCAAAGCTAACTATTTATTTACCATGTGCTAGACCACAGATGGCTTCTGCTGAGGCAGATGATCAGCAGTAAGGGAATGCCAGAGAGCTGGGAGTGCCATATACATTTGTGTTCCTAGCACTGCAGAAAAGGAGGCAGGAAAACAGCCAAAAGTTCAAGGCCAGCCTAGGCTACACAGTGAGTTTCAGGCCAGTCTGGGTTACATGGCAAGTTTCTCTCATAAACAAACCAACAAACAAACAACCAAACAACCAAAACAAACAAACAAACAAAAAACAGTGGTATCTGGGTTAAGCTAAAAAAAAAAAAAAAAAAAAAAAACCTAGTAAGTCGTCACCCATGGAATAAAACGGAACAGGGCCTACGTCTGGTCAAGGGCTCAGCACTGAGAAATGCACAGTGGTTGAAGAAACACAAGCAGTAAAAACAGCTTGCCCTAATTTAAATACATCCCATTTTAAGGCTCCTCCATCTTCTCCATTCTCATTCAGTATAAACAGTCCTGAGGAAAGAAAACTATTTCCACCATTTAAAACAAAATCCATCCAGTCCTTTACAACATTGGGTTTACTTGTTCCTAAGAATTTCCAGAAACACTTCATTTGCAGCTGCACTTGACATCAGGTACTGTGACAGACACAAATGCACAAGGGAAGGTCTCCTCTTCACTGGGCTTATACCCCAGTGGGCTTTGATGTGATGCCTTGATGGACTCCCTTGCAGCTTGCTTCTGTGTTGCTACTACATGTGACAGTGAGGCATGGCGTCAGAAAACCAGATTGTGAGGCCAGTCATTTGCAGACCAAAAGTCACCAGATCCAGTTTCTCTACTGAGAGACATTAACATTGACCAATATCAACTCCCTCCCTGTCTTCATCAATACTATGACTAACAGCTTAACTGCTTTTGCACTCAATTTGCCATGTATCAATTGTACAGACTTATGGGCTGCCCTGGGATTGACTGTACAGACTGATGGGCTGCCCTGGAATTGACTGTATAGACTGATGGGCTGCCCTGGGATTGATTGTACAAACTCATGAGTGCCCTGGAATTGACTGTATAGACTGATAGGCTGCCTTGGGATTGTTTGTACAGGCTGATGGGCTGCCCTGGGATTGATTGTACAGACTGATGGGCTGCCCTGGGATTGATTGTACAGACTGATGGGCTGCCCTGGGATTGACTGTATAGACTGATGGACTGTCCTGGGATTGATTGTACAAACTGATGGGATGCCCTGAGATTGATTGTATAGACTGATGGGCTGTCCTAGGATTGATTGAACAGACTGATGGGCTGCCCTGAGACATTTTCATAGTGGTTTTCTTAGTTTATCCCCCTCCCACTGTTAGACTTCCTCTTCCCAAACAGTCTTCCTATGTTTACATCTTTTTTTTTAATCTAGATTACATGTGAACAAAAGGAGATATTATACTATCCATCACATTTTTTTGAGAATCAAAAGTTAGTATTGGGTATTTTCCCAAAATAATCATTAAGAAAGGGTAAAATTTCACACACACACACACACACACACACACACCTACCTTATTATAGTTATACCTTATTCAGAGTTCAACTTTATTAACTGAGCTAATGAATATAAATCACTTAGATCACTTAGACATATATGTGCTGTGGAGGTGATTGCCATCTGAATTACTCTTGTATCTTAATTCCTGGAGCATTACTATAAATTACTGAGATGTTCAGGGAGGTTGCAATGTGAATAAATACAAGCAAGGAGAATATAAACAACATTATACTATCAATACCACCATATATTCTCAACAATGAAGAACTGATGGTATAGAAATAAACCTATCTATGGCCAACTAATTTTTGACTAGAGTGAATAGAGAAAGAATGATCTTTCTAACAAACCACACAGAAACAGCTGGATATAAATGAAAGTGAATCCCTACTTTATACAAGAAATGAAAACAACAAAATTGCAAAACTCTTAAAAGAAGCATGAGTATAAATTTCAATGACCTTAGACTAAACACAGTTTTTTTGTTGTTATTGTTTGGTTGTTTGGCTGGTTTCCGTTGAGTTAGGTTTGTTGTTGTTTATTTGGTCATTTGTTTTTGAGATGGGGTTTCTCAGTGTAGCTCTGGCTGCCCTGGAACTCTCTCTCTGTAAACCAGGCCAGCCTCGCCTCTTCAGTGCTGGGGTTAAAGGCATGCTCTTCCACTGTCCAGCTAACAAGGATTTCTTAAATGTGAGCATAATAGCATAAGAAAAAAATAAATTAGGGGGCTGGAGAGATGGCTCAGCAGTTAAGAACACTGACTGCTCTTCTGAAGGTCCTGAGTTCAAATCCCACAACCACATGGTAGTTCACAACCATCCATAATGAGATCTGACGCCCTCTTCTGGTGTGTCTGAAGACAGCTACAGTATACTTATATATAACAATAAAATATTTTTAAAAATTAAAAATAAAAAATAAATTGGGTTTATATAACTTAAAAGCTTTTGTATTTTATTATCAAAAAAAAAAAAAAACAAGTTAAGAGAAGGGGCTGGAGATATAGCTCTGTGGATAAGAGTACTTGTTGCTCTTGCAGAGGACCCAGGTTCAGTTCCCAGCACACACATGGTAGCCTATAGTTATCCCTAACTCCAGCTTCAGGGGACCTGACATCCTCTTCTGATCTTCTCATGCACTGGCATGCATACGGTGCACACATATACATGCAAACAAAACACTCATACACATAAATAAATCTTCATAATTTTATAACTAAAAACAGGAGAAAGTATTTGCTAAGAAAGTATAGAACACAAATAATATAACTTAGAGTTAAACAATCAAAAAGCAAACTTTACTGAGCTTGGTGGCACAGGCCTGTAATCCAGACATATGGAAGGATGAGTCAGGAGAATTACAACCCAAGGCCAGCCTACGCAACTCAGCCTACGCAACTCAGCCTACACAACTCAACTCAGCCTACACAACTCAGCCTACACAACTCAGCCTACACAACTCAGCCTACACAACTCAGCCTACACAACTCAACTCAGCCTACACAACTCAGCCTACACAACTCAGCCTACACAACTCAGCCTACACAACTCAACTCAGCCTACACAACTCAGCCTACACAACTCAGCCTACACAACTCAACTCAGCCTACACAACTCAACTCAGCCTACGCAACTCAGCAAGACCCTGACTGTCTCTGTTCATGCATCCGTCTGTCTCTGACTCCGACTTGTCTCTCTCTGTCTCTGTCTCTCTCTCTATCTCTGTCTCTCTCTCTCTCTCACACACACACACACAGCACACACACATACCTACACATACTATACATACATACATGTACAAACATACAAACACACTCACACACACAGCACACATACACATACCACACATATACATATACAAACATACACACACACACATACCACACCACACACCACACACGTAACACTGAGAATAACTGACAGTTACTTGTTCAGTCCTTAGTGAGACATCTATATCATCCCCCACCCACCCCATCTCCTTGCTCAGGGCACAGAAGAGGAAGAAAGACTTAAGAGTTAAGAGGAGGAGGGCCACTGTGAAACACAGTCTCCAAGACATGGCATGACAATTGTGATCATATGTCACTGAGCTGTGGTTCCTGACACAAGGTCAAGCCAACAGGATCAGGCCTTGTTCCACCAGGCAGCACTAACTGAACTCCTGAGGGGTGGGGGGCAGATCGTCATCAAAAAATCAGTGAAAGACATTCTAAATGAATACATAAGTATTCTAGAGGACTGAGCCCACAGCACAGGGGTACAGCCTAGAATGCTCAAGGCCTGGGGTTCAATGCTTAGGACCAAAATAAGAGGGAGAGGGAGTGTGGAAAGAAAAGGAAGGAGAGGAGAGAAAGGGAAAGGAAAGGAAAGGAAAAGAAAAGGACAAACCAAGGAAAAGGTAATCAGTGGAGTGAGGCACAGTAACACACTTCAAACATCCCCAGCACTTGGGAGGCAAAGACGGGAGGGTGCTGGAGCCCAGAAGTTCAAGACTGACCCAGGCAAAGCTATGAGACCCTATCTCAAAGCAAGCAAACAAACAAACACATTACATTTGTTACAATGGGCAAAGTCCTCGAGCAGACATTTCTCCAAAGATTACTCACAAGTGACCAATAGCAAGGAAACAGTGTTTGGGTCCATTTGTCAGCAGGAAAATGCAAATCAAAGCCACAGAGTCCCACTTCAGACAGGACAGCAGCTAAAACTGAAACTAGAAACAGATGGAGAATCCACACAAGCACAGAGAAGTCAGACCCCACCCCCCACCCCCCATGCTGCTGCTGGAACTGTGAAGTGGCCCAGACGCTGACTCAGTGACAGGTCCTCAAATGCTGAAGTTCAGAGTTACCATATGACTCAGATCTCTACCTAAGAGAACTGGAAACATATTCATACAAAAACTGCCAATAATAGCCCAAAAGTGGGACCATCCCAGGGGGCTATCAACTGCTGAAGAGACAAGCAGAACAACATGTACCTATGATGGGATAGGATCACACCATGGGAAGGAATTAAATCCTGACACATGGTACAGCTGGGACCTTGGAAGCATTATGCGATAGAACCGATTCTGTTTATATGAAATGTTTAGAAAACGTAAATCCACATCAGCAGAAAGCAAAGTACTGATTAGAAGGGAAGATGGGGCACTGGAGGGGAGAGTGTGTGTTGGGGGTGGGATAACAGGTCTTCACAACTTGGATAATAGTGATGGCTGCCGCACATTAGAGACAGACTCAGTCACTGGCCCGCACACTTTCAAATGATGTCATAAACAGTGTGTTCCATGTCACTGACTTTATTCTCCAGGAAAGAATTATAAGGAAAAGAAAGACATGTGGATAGTAGATAAACAACCCATTGATAAGAGTTAAAAGTAAACAAGTTAGAAATCAAACAAGCAAAAAGAAAATGGAGTGGACCACACAGCTTATGTGTTCTCTGCATGCATGGGAGAGAGGGTGTAGGAAAATGAGTTCTGCCTGGTTCCCCAGGAGGCACAGGCCACCGTGGAGACAGATGCTGCATCTCCAGAGTAAGTGTACAGCATGAGCAAAAGTGTCCAGAAGCTGTTGGAAATTCTGCCAACTTTTGATAAGAGCAAAAACAAAAGCCATACCCACAGAGCGGTGCTGCCCTCAGGTCAAAGTACTGAGAAGAAGTGACTGCTGAGTATGTAACTCTAAATGAGATTTACACATCTGCTTCCCAGGACCAGGAACCATCACAGAGAAGGGGTGGGAAGACAGTAAGAGGGAGAGGATAGAGACAACCTGAAATGATGATTTCTGTATATGACATAGCCATTGCAAAAATAAAACACATTGTCTGTGACTACCTGCATAAGACACACATGAATGTGCACACATACGCGTGCACACACACACACACACACACACCATAGGAGTAGAAGGAGGACTATTTGGGAAGAAGGGAAACCAGCAAAGATGGAATAAGAAAGGATAATGTTGATCAATACGATCACAACGCCTTCTGTACATGTATGTAATTGTCAAAAATACAAAATTAAAAACATACACCTGGCAAGATGGATCAGTAGTTAAAAGCTTTTGCTTCCAAGCCCGTAACCTGAGTTCCATCCCCAGGGCCCACATAGCAGGAGAGAATCAACTCCTTCAAGTTGTCCTCTGACCTCCACAACTACCCTGGTCCATGCACACCCCACATACATGCACATGTCAGTTAATAAACGTAATAGGTAAATAAACTATAATCAGCATTAGCATCAAACGGTTTGAATACATTATTTCTCTTGATTCTATAGGACAAGCAGTCCTGGCCTGGCACCTTAAGGCCTTTAGTTGGAACATGTGTGGCCTCTTCACTCAGCCCTGTGGGCTCAAGTTCCCAGAGCAAAGAGACCAAGACCCAAGGCACACACACACACATCCACACCTCTGAGGTTTTCCATGCACTCTTGTTTCACTGGCTAAAGCCAGTCAACTTGCCAGGCCCAGAGTCAAGAAGGAGAGAGACAACCCGAGGGCAGAAGACAGAGTAGAGAAAAGGAGGACATTTTTTTAATTTCTTCAAATAAGGTACCCCAGAGAAAAGCTCACATCCATTTTCTTGGTTTCGCTCTACCGTAGTTACTGCATTGGGCTTTGAAGGCCGTCTTTGTGAAAAGGCATTTGCTTTTAACTGCCACACTCCCTGTTGGCATCCGCAGACACAGATGGGAAAGAAGCCTTGCCAGTTAACACTGGGAGCGGCAGTGGGATGGGGGAGGAGAGAGCACAGGCCATGCGCTCTAGGGCATTCATCCACACACAGAGCATGGAATCACATATCTCTCTCTCTCTCTCTCTCTCTCTCTCTCTCTCTCTCTCTCTCTCCCTCCCTCCCTCCCTCCCTCCCCCCCCCCAGAATGGAATTCCCTCCGCTCTCATCATTCACACATCCAATGATTCTGCTCCGCCCTGAGAGTCAGAACTCAGAACTTCAATTGTTGAAACTGGAACTTCCCGGGGGGGGGGGGGGGGGCGCGGGGGGGGGGGGAGAGGAAGATAGCCATGTGCCTCATAAAATGGTGATCTTATTTTTATGATAACAATTTATCAAAAGACAAACTTCCCAACTTCCCATTACTGAATACCAACAGGAAATTTGCTGATGGAGACAGAACAGATATGAAAACTGAAGCCTAATATCTTCAGTAGGGTTTGGCCAGAAATAACAAAAGCATTCCCCCAGCAGGCTACTTCAGATACTAACAGTTGGTGAAGGCTTAGTTAAGCCTTGGGAAAGGCATTTCCATGTTGGCTGAGCCAAGTAGATTACTCTCTTTGTTAACTCAGAAACGGCAATAAAACATTTAAAAAAAATAGGCAAAGGTAATATGGCCTTTGGTCTAGAAATATTAAGTATTATCCCAATTCTATTCTTGACAAAAGTCGAATGAGAAGCGGTTCAGGGCTCCCTCCCTGTGTGACAGGAACGTAAGTCACTCATTGATAATACAATAGTGTCACTTAAACAACATGTCCATCGATTGGGAAAAGGTTCACATGTGCCTTTCTGGAGGTTGAGGTCTATTATAATATGACTGGCTGAATGAGTCTCCGTAACAGAAAATGAACGGAATGTAACAGAAAAGTCTCAGCGAACCACAGCCCCGCAGTGGAGGCATTCACACAATACAACACCATGTTATTGATTGATTAACTGACTGACTGACTGACTGGCTGGCTGACTGACTGACTGACTGACTGACTGACTGACTGACTGGCTGGCTGGCTGGCTGGCTGACTGACTGACTGACTGACTGACTGACTGACTGACTGACTGAGGTACTGGTGATTGAACCTCTGGCTAGGCAGGCATTCCACCACTGAGAGGTACATGCTCGGGTCTTTTTTAAGGTTTTGAGACAGGGTTTCACTACTTTGTCCCGGCTGACTCTGAACACACTGGGGCACCTTGAACTTCAGCTTCTCCTCCCACATCAGCCTCACAAGTAGGATTTACTGGCCTAAACCACCAAGCCTGATAAAAAAATAATTTTCATCTGATTTAAGCCTTGTTTCTTGATATCATTTATGTTACTCCCACTAACACTGACCTAGGATATCTCCAATTATTAAGGGTAAGAACCATAAGACCCTGGCAGATATTCTTTTCAGTATTATTTCTGGCAAATCAGAAAGCTCTGGGAGGTTTGGAAAGATGGCTCAGGGGTTAAGAGCACTGCATGTTTTTATAGAAGAGGCAGGTTCAATTCCCAGGTTCCACATGATAGCTCACAACCACGCATATCACCAGTTTTACAAGGGCCAGTGCTTTCTTCTGACCTCTGAGGGCACTAGACACACAAGACACAGATATGATGTATATACATACATGCAGACAGAACTTTATACACATAAACTACAAAATAAGTCTTTAAAGATAATTTTAAAATTATCAAAAGGAAGGAAGGAAGGAAGGAAGGAAGGAAGGAAGGAAGGAAGGAAGGGAGTCTGAGAGAGAAAGAGAGAGAGGGGGGAAAGAAAAGGCAAGCAAGAAGGCAGACTGGCAGAGGCGTGGTTTCCAGTTACACCATAAGAAGACATTAGTATTTTAAGTCAATGAAACAAATTATTGAGGCCATGGAACAAAACTTCTCCAAGGTCATCACTAAACACCAACAAGGCACCTCATCTCTCTCTACACAAGCACACTCACTCCCCTGGCACACACTGGGCACACATTCCCAGAGGGCTCACAAACACCGGTGCTCAACAAATGGTGAGCACGTGCCTGCCCCCAGCCAAAACACGTTTCAAATGTGCAGTCTGTGAGACATCTGCCGTGCACTTTCTGAAATCTTTGAGTATCTGTGTGATGGGTGTGTAGAATGTGTGTATGGATGCAGGACAATATGCCATGGCACGCATGTGGAGATCAGGGGACCACTTCAGCTGTTGGCCTGCACTGTCAACCTTGTTTGAGACAGCCTCCCCTTTTGCTTTCCTGCTATGCAAGCTAGCTGGTCCATGCACTTCCACGGACTCTCCTGTCTCCCCTTCATGTGTTAGTGTGTGCTACCATTTTTGGATTTACATGGGTTCTAGGGATTCAAACTCAGATCCACTGAGCCATCTCTCTAGTTCCTACTTGACACTTCAAAAGTCCAGTTACAATGGCTTAAAAACCACAAAAAGGAAGTCGTGGCTCAGCTAAAATTCTGGAATGTGTGCCTCTCTGGAAGCCAGCAAGTTGCAGGCTGCTGGCATCTAGTCTGTGAATAAATGGGAATCTTTGCATTGCCAGATGCAATTGGTTCTTTATATCAATCAAAAAGGGAAGTCAAGCCATGCTGGCCTAAGACCCTGAATGAGAATGTAGCACATTAATTCACACCCCCTTCCTAGCTCTGCCTGAGATCTGCCAGACTTGTAAACCACAGCCAAACCTAAGACATTGGAGTTACCAGCATCAGTCAGAAGCCAGTGCCAGACACACTGAGAACGACCTACTTAGGGAGATGTCTTACTTAGGGTGACTCAGGTTGCGGACAGACACCGTGACAAGGGTGCCTTAGAAGAGAAATCTTTCATTGGGAGCTTGCTTAGAGTTTCGGAGGGTTAGTCCATGATCGTCATGGTGGGAAGTATGGCAGGCAGACAGGCACACACTGAGGCAGTAGCAGAGAGGTTACTCAGGCAGGAGAGGAGGAGAGGAAGAGGTGGGGAGGGAGAGGGAGACAGAGAGATAGAAGGACAGGGAGAGGGTGAAAGATAAAGACAAAGAGAGACAGAGATGAAGAGAAACAGAGACAAAGACAGAGACAGAGACAGGGACCTGACCTCCTCCTACAAGGCCACACCTCCTCCAACAAGACGGCATCTAATCCCTCCTAAACAGTCTACCAATGGGAACACATTCAAATATATGATCCTTCAAAGGGCTCTTCTCACTCAACCCCACCACAGGAGACATCACTAGTGTGAGAAGGTCTTTGAGCACAGTAGGGAGTGTTTTTCCTGAGTTTGGGTCCCAGTACTCAAAGAAACAAACAAAGAAAACAGAAAAGGAAAATTTGTGAATGTACATGTGAGTGTATTTGTCCGAGTGTGTGTACCTGTTGGCTGGGCCTAATGCACACTCACTAAAATTGCCCAGAAGGACCTCAGACACTCTCAAGTTGACAGAAGAAACTGTTTCAACAGCAGACATACGCTTTCACTCCAAATTAACCATTGAGTACACGGAGACATACACCTGAAGGTCAGACATTGAATAAAGCGTATTCTGAATTTTCAGACCATCCTTTCTGGCATTCACGTAGTACCCTGTCTTCAGTACACCCCACCATCTCTACGAATCGTGCCCTGGCACAGTGTATCATTTACAATCCCCTAAAGAAACCACCAGTTTGATCCACTTACACTTCCAAGTACCATGTTTATTCTTGAAACTCGGGATTAGCTTTCCTGTCAGTCTACCTCCCCTCACATTCTTTCTCCTCCAACCCCTCCCATTAGGCTCTGTCTGTCTACCAAGACTGTGCCTGTCAATCTCTAAGGATGTCCACGTAACCAGACCCTGCTTCTTAATTCACATCCTACTGGCTCCATTCAACACATGTAGGTGTTTCCCCATCCCTGGTCCCATGGCACAGACATTCCCTATATTTCTTTGGTCCTAGACGCTGCAGCTTCTCAGCCTTTGTGCTGGTTTGAACGGGATTGGCCCCCACAAACACAAATATTCGCATGCTTGGTCCTCGGTTGGTGAATTATATGAGATGGATTAGAAGGATCAGGAGATGTAGTTCTGCTGGAGGAAGCATGGTCTTGTTGGAGGAAGTGTGTCACTGAGGGTGGGTTTGCTAGGCCCAGTGTCTGTCTGCCTCTGTCTCTGCCTCTCTGTCTCTGTCTCTCTGCCTTTCTGTGTCTCTCTGTTCTCTCTCTCCCTCTCTCTCCTGCATGCTGTCTATAGATCAAGAGGTAAACGCTCTCAGTTACTTCCCCAGCACCATGCCTACCTGTGTGGTGGTGTCATGCTCTCCAACATGATGATAATGGATTAACCCTCTGAAACTGTAAGCCAGGCCCCCAATTAAATGCTTTCTTTATATCAGAGGAGTTGCCTCGATCATGGTGTTTCTTCACAGCAATAGAACATGGACTAAGACGGCCACTTTGCTGTTTCCCCTTTTCTATTTTACTTCTCAGGCAGGAGTGCCGGATTCCATCTGAGGCCTGCTTTGTTTCCACACCTAGACACTCCCTTTATGGTTAGCCTCGCATCATGCCATGGCTTCAAATACAGTCTCTAGGGATGCCTCTGAAATCTACTTGCTCGGCCCTTAATTCCTCAAGAACTTCATCTTTTACATCCACCACAACCCTCACCCCTTCATCTCAGTTCCTATCAGTTATCTCAGAACTTCAGGGACCCTATCAAACCTGTCCTGCCCCAGGCCTTGTTATCCGAGTAAATGCTTCACTAAATCCAGAGCTCAAAGCTGGGAAGTTCATTTGATTCTCACCAACATACACAACCTCTCCGGTCTTAAATCCAATTGCTCGGCATGTTCTTTGAACCATAAATACAAACCACTTTCTGAGTCTATTCGACTCTCTCTTTCATTCCTCCCCACTAGTATTCACACTCCTGACCTTGGCCTGACCTTGGTTTCTCGTATTCTCCTCACACATGAGTGCCTGCCTCTTGCCAGACCCTCCCACGCTGACTATGAAGACCCTCAAACAACCTGCGTTGACAGACAGGACAGAAGCAAACTTAACCAAAGGTATGATCTTAAGACACTCTTGCTTGTTGTACCTCTGTCTTTGGTCCTTTGCCACGGTCATTAAAAAGGTGACTGAGAAGAAGCCCACACTAGGCTCCTAGAGAAGGATCAGGGACTTACGGGACAGAACAGAGCCATGCCAGCAAAGTCATCTTAAAGCAGGTGACATCTGGTCCTCCCCAAAAGAGGTAAGAACCCAGACAGCATGGCAAAGCTACTGAACTAAACCACAGCCACCACAGGTACACGGGCTAGTTTAGTCAAGAGCAACAGAGCCCAACTCAGAGCAGGAAAATGATATAAACAGCCCACAAACTCCTGAGCAACAGTGGACCGTTGTTGTATGCTGCTGAGTGTATGGGGTGTGTCTCACACAGCATTACTGCAGTGATAACTGATAAAACTGCAACCACCATCATAATCTTATCAAAACTCCCGCAATATCCCCAGTGGATCTCACCACTTCCTTATCTCCTCGTACTAGTTTCTCCATTCACCAGTCAACACAATCTTCTAAAAGCATGAGTCATGACCATGTTGCAATCCCTGTTTATATGCTTACACTAAAAGCCACTTTAACCTAGCCTACCTCCAACTCCAACTGTATTTAGTACCCACCCCCACACTGACCCATCATGATTTAAGCATTCCTTCTTCTTCCAACAGAGAAATCCATGCGCTCTCCTTCTTCCTATGAATGTTCCATCTATCTATATCTCTTTATCTCTTTCTTCCCCTTTCTTTCTCCACCCCATCTACTCATTCTAATTTGAATGTTACTTTACATGTCACTTTCACAAAAAGGCATTGCTTTGACGACCCGCAACATTGACCAACAGTTGGCAGAACTATCCTCACCTAGGAGAGACAAGCCTCTGATCTAGATTATGTTAAACTGAGGTGGGAAGACCCACTTTGTGGGTTACACCATCACCCGGGCTGGATCCCTGGGATGAATAAGATGAAGGCCAATGAGCTGAGGACCAGCATGTATCATCTGGTCTCTGCCTCCTAGCCGGGGATGCAATGTGACCAGGGGCCTCCAGCTCCTGCCACCAGACCTTTCCTGCTGTGATGAGCTGCACTCTTGTGAGCTGACACAAACCGTTCCCTGTGATGCTTTAGTCACAGCAACAGGAGAGGTAACGCATGCACTGCCAGATCTAAACTACACAGACTAGCTGGATAAAAGCCTGTAATCCCAGCCCTGGGGGAACTGAAGGAGGAGGGCTGCAACTTCAAGTCCAGCCGAGGCTAACTAGGAAGGCCCTATCTCAAAAAAAAAAAAAAAAAAAAAAAAGCAGTGGGAACTGAGAGCTGCCTCAGTGGTTAAGAGCACTGGCTGCTCTTCCAGAGGTCCTGAGTTCAATTCCCAGCACCCATATGGGGGTTCACAACTGTCCTTAACTCTAGATCCAAATCTGATACTCCATCAGGCACATACATACATTCAGCCAAGATACCCAGACACATAAAATAAAAATAAATATTTAAATAAATAAACACACAATCAAACCTTATAACTGAGAAAATAAAATATCCAGTCCATTTTATTCTGCTTAATTTGCATTCTTAGCATTATACTGTGATGTTTTTCTTGATTCTGTGTCTTTTACTAAGTATCCTCTTGCAATTGGTTGTTAAGTTTCACAAGAATAATATCCAAGAACGTGTGCCCACCTCTAGATCCTCAGCTCCTAGAGTTCCGTCACCTAGTTGGACATTCATAAAGGCTGTGAGAGATCTCCCTGGCTTAGTTGTTCAGGGAGTGGATCAGCTCCTTTGTGAGAGAAGGTCTGTATTTTGTATATTTTATTTGTGTCCCTGTATGAGTGTATGCTGTGTACGCAGGCTTCTGTGTGCATGCATGTGTGGTGTCTTTCTGTCTTTTTGTTTGTTTGTATGGTGGATTTGTTTAGTTTTGTTGAGATTAGTCTCACGAAGTAGCCCTGCCTGGCCTTGAACTTGCAGTGTTCCTCTTGGCCTCCTGAGAGCTGAGATGAGAGTTGTGTACAGGCATCTGGCTGAAAGTCAGTTTTTACAAAGGTGACAAGCTAAAATGGAGAAGAGAAAAGACACACTGACTCTGCCAGTTTGAACCTGAAAATAAACATTTCCTGTTGCACAGAACAGGCTCAAAACAGCCTAAAATAGAAGTATGGCTCTGCCCTTACAAGCTGTGTAAAATGGACACCGTACTCAGGCTCTGAGCTTCCTTCCTTGTTTATGAAACAAGGTAGTAATTACTACCTCACAGGGCTGAGAAATTAAAGAAATGCATAGAAAGTACTTGGCCAGGCACATGGTTACTGATATGATTAATAGAGATCCTATACTATACTGATTAATAGAGATCCTTACTATACTGACTAATAGAGTTCCTATACTATACTGATTAATAAAGATCCTATACGATACTGATTAATAGAGATCCTGTGCTAACTGACTAATAGAGATCCTATACTATACTGATTAATAGAGTTCCTATACTATACTGATTAATAGAGATCCTTACTATACTGATTAATAGAGTTCCTATATTATACTGACTAATAGAAATCCTATACTATACTGATTAATAAAGATCCTATACTATACTGATTAATAAAGATCTTATACTATACTGATTAATGGAGAACTTATACTATACTGATTAAACTGTCACTGTCCACAGGCCCTCACTTAACATGTTAAATGGGTGTTTCCCCCCACCCCCCATTTTTAAGCATTTCAGGTTGTCCCTTCTCACTAAGAATGCAATGAGCATGGAACTTAGAACCAGTTGGGTTAGGTTCTGGCTTTTCTCCCGCAACCTGCTGGGTAACCGTAGGCGAGTCACCAGCTTCCCAGACCTGAAAGTTCCCTTGCCATGCGCTCTGGCCATGCAGAGCAGGAGGGGCAGGAAATACTCTGTGAAGAGGTGGAGAGACTGATGAAGACCAGAGGGATGAGGCCAGAGGGATGGGCCGATAGATAATCAATCACTCCACATCACTCCACTCCAGAGTACAAGTGGGAAGGTTTAAACAACTGGCACACAGGCTTTGCCATGTCAGGCTTCTCGCCACAGTAGGACATGTCAGATGATCACACACACTTAGGCCTGAGCTGACTCTCATAAGAGGAGGGGCATGGAGTGCCAGTGTTCTCTACTGCAGGGCACAGGGCCAGCATGCTATACCCACTCCATGACAGTGTGCACTTCCTACATGTGTGCTGGATAGGGGAATGAATGAGCACATAAACATATTAGGTAAAACCTGACTTAAACATCAAGCCTGCTTCCTGTGTGCATTTCTGGGAGGGTTTAATATGTGAACATGCTCTATGAATCACACCAGCCACAGGGTTTCCCAACTTTATTTGGTCACAAAACTCATTGTATTTCCCTTGAACCTTATTAACATCTCTCAGGGTTGTAGCATTCTATAAAACATGCTTTGAGAAACATCACAAGCTTATATAGTGTAGGCCATTTTTACCCTCATGAAGGAAGTTATCTTACTTTTAATGCACAAGGTAATTAAAGGGCTAAGAACTTTGATTCCTAGCAAGTACACAGATGCTGTCTCCTGGCAGCCCAGAACACCTGTAAGTCTCTCATCACCGGGCAGGACCTCACTCTCACCAAGCTCCTAAGAAGCAAGATCCCAGCCTCAATCCTCCACCCTGCTCCCAGCTCCCTCGTAGCCAAGCAAGTTCTTCAAACTTATTCACTATCTTTCTCTACACCCTGAGTCTTAGCAAGAATGTCTTAAATCTGCTTCCTTCGCTAGTCCTCCTTTATAAAATCTCCAACCAAGTTCTCATCTTGTCTTCACAACAAAAATCTCACTCTTTCTCCTGTCTGACTCATCCCTTAATTGTAAATAAATACAACCACGCCTCATCAAACTGGGCTCTCTCTTCCTCTCCTACCATTAGTATCCCAGCAAGACTTTTTCTATCTCCAGACTTCTGCCCAAGCAGTTAGCTCTGCCTGGACAGCCCTTCCACTCTTGACCTACCTACAGCAATCCTTTCACTTCTGAAGGTCTTGATTACAGGATATCTCTTAAGAAATCCCCCCTTTTCCCACAACTAATCACTTCCATTACAGACCCCCACAGACCCCCTACTGCAAGTATAAAGTTAACTGTACACACGAAAACAGGGATCAGGGTTGGGAGAGAACAGAAGCCATCAAATCAGGGAGAATGACTAACAACAGGCTGGTAGGAGGAGGGTGTGTGTAACAATGGCTTGAACTCTAAAGGAGAAGGGCAGAAAGGGGTGCCCTGTGAACCTCCCAGAGAGCTGTGGAGAAGGGAGTGTTCGGGCTCTGTGTGGGAGAGTTGATTCACAATGGAACAATGCACTAGCTCTTGGAGGGCTGCCTAAAGTGTGGGAAGGAAGCCAGCGGGAAGGATGGAGGACAGAATCACAGCAGGAGTGTGAGATCACAGGCAAACAGCAGACCAGAAAGGCTGGAAGTCAGGGCGAGTGGGGCTGAGAACCAGGCTCTGACTCAAGCTGGCTGGGAGCCCAGAGAGTGTCTGGGGCCAGATGGATTCCATGCTCAGGAGTCTTTGATCAGCATTCAAAGAATGGGATGGTGGTCACATTGGTAATTCCCCAGTGTCTATGAAGAAGAGAGTTCTCTAATATTCTACTCATGGTTCAACATTCACCCTACCCATATCCACGTGTGTGGGCTGCCCCTTAGGAAATAGGGTGGGGGGGCTAGGGGATGGTTGGGTGTGGTATCTCCTTTCACTAGGGAAAGGAGTAACAACCCACAAGGAAAGGATACAGCGTGATGGGACCCAAAGTCTGCAGGGATCAAAAACATCTGGGTTCCAAGTAGATAGCAAGATCCCAGAATGCCTGCTCTCACCCAGCGACAGAACATGGCAGTAGGGAAGCCAAGGCTGCACCACAACGGAAGCACCTGTCCCACGTAAGTCTAAGTCCTGGACACAGGGAACACAGCTGAATGCAGAGCTTCAAAGGCGGCTGTCTCTATTCTCCCCGCAGCTCATGGCCTCTCCCCCACCATGTGACGATTCACTCTCCTAAGTCAGAGAAAACCTCCTTCCTTAAAGGGAGCCTGGGAGCCAGCCTGGGTCAAGTACCAGCTCCTGAGCCAATCACAAGGTCTGATGGAAGGACTCCATAGATTGACCAGAGCTAAGTCACATGACCACCAGGGTTCTATGTATCCTACCCAAACCACATGAACCCCAGCTCCCCAGAGAAAAGAAGTCTAGGTCGACAAACAGTTAAGTCTACTATGGTGTGGCTCCTGTTCCTAAAGACCCTGGGACCATAGGCAGAAGTCCAACCCCAGTAATGGCAACACAGAAGAGCTTTGAAGTCAGGGGCAGGCTATAAAGATCCTCTGGGCCTCATTAGCTGTATAGCCTTGGGTAAAATACTTCATTTCTCAGTGCCTCAGTTTTCTTATAAAAAAAAATGGGGTATAATGCCTGCCTCCTGGAGATGTTTACAAAGACACGCATAGACAGCTCCGAACGATGCCTGCTACAAGCGATCAAGAGCCCGCCCCTATTTATTAGAAGCAACCATAATGACAATGAGTGTCATGAGAAGACCTGTACCACATGAAGGGTGAGCGGGGGACTCCGTGAAGGAAAGCCATGTCAGCATTTACATCGGTCAGTCTAGGGTCAAAGGTCATTAGAGCAACTCAGGACACAAGCCAGAGGTCCAGTTGAGGCCAGGTCTCAATGCCAATCAAGAAATGGGTTAAGCACCTGGGAATGCAATCACAAGGAAGACACATAGGGCTCCAAAGTACAACGGTGTGAAGAGTAGTGAGCCTCTAGGCACACTTTCTACAGGTGGAGAGTTTGGCTAAAATCGCTTCCATATGTCCAGCCACTGGCAGAGAGAATGAGACCCTGTTAAGCATTAAAAAAAAAGTGATGATGATGAAGAAAAAGAAGGAGGAGGAGACGGAGAAGGAGGAGGAGAAGGAGAAGAATAAGAAAAGGAGAGAAGAAGAAGAAGAAGGAAGGAAGGAAGGAAGAGGAAGAGGAGGAGGAGAGGAAGGGGAGGAGGAGGAAGGAGGAGGAGGAGGAGGAAGAGGAGGAGGAGGAGGAGGAGGAGAGGAAGGGGAGAAGGAGGAAGGAGGAGGAGGAGGAGACGATGATGATGATCAGAAGCAGCAGCAGCAGTTGGGCTCTCAGAAGACACAGAGACTACGACTACTCATCCTTCCCTCCCCCCTCCCCCCTCCCCCGCAAAAAATACCTCTACATAAGTTAGGAAGCAAAATAATTCCCTTAAGATTGTTACCTCTTACCCTCTCTAAACTGTGGCTACGAAAAGTAAGCAGACCCACTAAGTCTCTGCTGTGAAGGCCATCCCATGATGTTGCAATAATCCGCACAACTGTGCTTGGCAGCCTCAGACACAGGCAGGTAAACAAGACTGAATGAGGGAGGGACAACACTTGAGTCATAGGCCTTTGGGAACAGGGGACCTTTGGCTCTGTGCTGCTGTCAATGCAGCTGTTACTCACACAGCTGCCTTCTCAGTGCTGGGGAGAGCAAAGCCCTCCCACCGCAGAAATTCTAATCGAAAACTGAAGCAGTATAAGATATCTTCCCTTGAACAACAACTGTGTAGTTTGGAAGAACATTTCACTACCAACTGCCATACGTGAGACACTGCACTGAACCACAACACGTTCTGTTGTACTGTGTTCATGATCTTGCATTGCTCCAAACTGCTTCTCATTAAAAATTTACTATATGATTATATATAAGAAAATGACAGTATTTTAAATATTAGGTTATACAGCGCATGTTATGAAAGTTAATTTCACTTGCCTTTCTCTTTTTCAAAGCTGTTACTGTTTCTCTCTGTGGGTGTAGGGCTAGATATCAAACCCAAGGCTTTGCATGTCTCAGGTGATCACACTAGCACTGAGCCTCCGCCACAGCCCCGGCGGCACTGTTAGACATGTTCAAGCTGCTGCGGTTCACGGAGTTGATCTGTTTGTTGCTGGGACGCATTCTCAGGACCCACGCCTCATCAAGGGTCTGGAGCGACACCTGAAGAACCTGACCACTTCACTGTATTAGACGCAGATCTTTGTATATGACCCTAGGCTCTCAGCTATGCTTACTCTTCGAGAAAAGTCCGTGGCAGAAAAAAAAAGCAGAAGCTCAGTGAGTGGGGCTCAGCAGAGCACAGAGGAGAAAGCTACAGGCTCAGACAACACTTACGAGGATAGCAGAACCGCACGGAACTTCAGTCTCTTCGTCTACAAAATGCCAAAGAATAATAACTTTCCTCACTTGAGAGGTATTTAAAGAGCCCAATGCAATGAGCCGTGTGTAGACTTCAGCATAGGACCGGGCACACTGTATAAACCCAATAAACACTTGAGATGCTTTCTGTTGAGGAATAAGGAGCACTCAGGTGAGGAGTGTCGCTGCGATGGAAACACCATGACCAAAAGGCAAGTTGGGAAGGAACAGGTTTATTTTGGCTTATGCTTCCAGGTAACAGTCCATCACTGAAGGAAGTCAGGCCAGAAACTCAAACAGGGCAGAAACTTGGAGGCAGGACCTGATGCAGAGGCCATGGAGAGGTACTGCTTACCTTTGTGGTCCTCACGGCTACAGATCCCAGGACCACCAGCCCAGGGATGGCCACGCCCACAATGGGCTGGACCCTCCCCCATCAATCACTAAGAAAATGGTGCCCTACAGGCTTGCCTGCAAACTGATCTTATGGGAGCATTTTTTTTTCAATTGAGGTTCCCTTCTCTCAGGCAACTCTAGCTTGTGTCAAGTTGACACAGAACTATCAAGCACACAGGCCTCCCTGAGTTGGCTGGCTCCGTTTATGAGATGCTGGTCACTCGTTGCCTCGCTGATCTTTCTAAATAGAAGAGGATCACGATGCCAGTAGAAGACTGAGAAAAGAGCGGATGTATCGGCTTCTCCGAGTCCACTTTGCTTTCAAGACACATCAATGCAAACTTAGAAAAACTGAGGGAAAATGGCGTATTATGGAGTTCACTAACCATCTAATATGGTAGGATCCAAAATATTGCCCAAAGGCTTGTGTTCTGAACACTTGGTTCCTGGCTAGTGGAACTATATTGAAGACCGGGAACCTTTAGGAGGTGGGGCTGGCAGAAGCAGGTCACTGGGAGGATGCCTTTGAAGGCTATATTCACCGGTTTCCAGTCTAGCACTCCCACTCCTGTCTGCTACCACGTGAGCGTGCTACAGTCTCACACTCCCAGCACCACCTACGGAGCGGCCATGATAAAGGTTACAGAAAGGAAAAGCGAGCCCTGTAGGAGATGGTGTCTTGCTAGGGACCAGGGGGTAAATTTATCTCAGTGTATAGAACAACTGAAACATAAAATTCTCTGCCTCCCCAATCCTTCCATGTGTGCATACATTTCCTGTCTATCAGGCTCACTCACTCCTGCTAAGTCGGACTGAAATCTCTCTGAAACCGTGAGCCAAGATAAACGCTTCTCCTTGTGTTTCTGTCGGGCATTTTGTTACAGCGATGTGACAGCACCCACCTCTTGCACATCATCTATTTTCAAATGATCATTAGACTGTTAGATCATGCCTGTATCCTGAGAGGAGTCCCATGCTTTGCTACTTCAGTTCCCCTGAGTACTCATCTCTTTAAAATGTCTCCCAAACTCCCACGGGTTCCATATAATATCTGTATATAGAACAGTTCCAAAAATCACTTTGAATGTGAAACTTTTTTCCCCCTGAATGCCTTAATTTTCTTTAAGGAAACTAACAAGGAGCTCCAGTGGCTCAGAGCATTCCCTGCTCTGTCAGAGGACCTGGGTTCAGCTCCCAGGATCCATAGCAGGTGGGTCAGAACTGTCTCTAAGTCCAGTTCTGGAGATGTGATGCAGTCCAGTCTCTGTGGGCACCTACGTGCACATGGTGTGCATAAACTCACATAGGCACATGAACATAAAAATAATAAGCCTTTTTTTAAAAGAGAAAAAAATAATATACTTTTCAAGCATGAACTTTTTTTTTAATGAAGGAGAAGTAATGAAGCTAAAAAGTAGTAGCAGAATCCCCCAAATGGTGCATTTGATTAAAGCATACATGAGCTACGCAAGCACACATGTACACACTGGAGTGGGGAGGGAGAATTTTATAGTTTATTTGTCCTAACAAGTCTGAGAAAAATCCCGTAGACATTATGTTAAATTTACCCTCTGATCCTCAGCAAGGCTCACTTTTCCTGTCTATAAAATGGGCACAATATAGGTGTTCTTTGCCAAACAGAGAAGAAGCCACCTCATCGCTCGTGAATGTGTATAAAACACTCTCAGAACAGCTCAAAGTTTTCTTTACAAGCATTCGGCTGTGTACCTTTCTGAAGTGGGTTATTAATTACGTGTCGTTATGCTTTGTTTAATAGATGGAAAGGCTGAAGCATGAGGACATAATTCCAGTTAATAGTTGACTGAGAAACACAGTCGAGGCTTTAAACATGGGAACAAGATAGCAGGACAGATGTCTGGGGAAGAAAGATCTAAGCAAGAATTCCCTCCACCCTAGCGCCTTATGGCAAACGGCTGCCCCTGGCGGCCTGTGTCGGCCTGCATGCACTACTGAGCAGGGCTTACTTGCCCGGGAGAGGAATAGGGGAATGAGTGAGAAGCTTTTAGTTTGCCACAGGAAGACTGAGAAAGGATAGAGGAGGGCAAAGAGTGATACAAAGTTACCATCAAAACCTCTCCACCCTTTGTTAAGGACCCTTGGAGACTTACCAAAAGTCTAAACAAAATGTATGACCCAGGCCCGAGACACACACACACACACACACACACACACACTCTCTCTCTCTCTCTCTCTCTCTCTCTCTCTCTCTGTCACTATGTAACCCTGTGTACTGTGTAACCCTGGTTATCCTAGAACTCATTATGTAGACCAGGCTGACCCCCAACCCACGGAGGAGATCCTCTTAACTCTGCCTCCCAAGTGCTGGGATTAAAGGTGTGCACCACCACACACACAAGTCTGCCAGCTTCTTCTGACCTGACCTGCAACCCAACAACTGCCTACATGGCCTCAAGCCATCTGGCTAAACCCACTCTACACAGGTGAGGCTGTCGTCCATCCCAGAGGACCAAAAGGAGGAACAGGGCAGACAGACGTGAGAATAAACAGCTAGCAAGCTTTTCTTCCTGGCTATGCTTATGTTCCTCCAGTGGCCATTGATAGAAATTAGAAGCACTTTACTCCCCGGGTGATGCTATGAAAAATAGTCCCCAAAGGGGAACAGAAAGCATAGGACCTATAGAAATCACTTCTGTGTAGAAAAGATAAAAAATAAAAGGTTCAGTCCATTTTTGGTCCAGCCCATGTGGAAATGTCACGGGTTGTGCCTGAAATCTAATACTGGAGACCACATGAGGAAGCAGAGGCTCTCTAAGGAAAGAGTACCAGACTCCTGCTTAAAAGTCTGTGACGGGTAAAGGGGAAGAGGTAAAGCTGCTGACCACTGAGATGAGTTAGAAGGGAGTGGGATATCTAACAGGAGCCTGCAGGATTTGCATCGTACACAATGAATGGGGATTTAAAGCCTGTGACTTTGACACTCAGTAGCTAAGCATGTCAAAAGCGTTTAACCTTGGAAGTGAAGGATCTAGTTACACGAGAATATATATATATATATGGTGCTGTAATCAAAGGTCTGCCTCCTTCACCATAGACCATCTAACCACGTGTACTTCCTTCCCTATCAAGTTGTTGGCTTTACCACAGAAGCCAAGGCAATGACTCTACACTAAGGAAAAGTATAGATGGGAAATAGAAACAACAGCAGCACATTTCCATGAAGAATATTTCTAACTAATATGGGAAACAATACGCCGGGAAGAACACAAATATTCTATGCTTCCGTCTATACAGCCAACCTGAAACTGAAGTCAGGGATACAGGGAATTTCCACAACTGGACAGAGCATGGTTAATTGTAACAAAATCTTTCTTAACTGCAAAGTGTCTACAATTATCTGGGGAAAGTCACCGGAGTGTTTTTAATATTGTGCTTTCTCTAGAAGAGTGTATATGAGACAGCTGAGAAGGCAAAACCAGTTCCTGTGAAATACATAAGCTTGTGGAGAAAACGATTACGTGTGCAAATGGAGCTTCAACAGCTTCAGTCTTTTAACATAAACATGAGAGTCGGATGTATATGAGGCTGACCTCAGCTACACTGGGTGAGTTCTAGGCCAGTGCATGCTTAGGAAAGCCATGGCTTTGGGGGGGGGGGGGGAGAACGGTGTGATGATGCAAATCTTTAATCCAAGCACTTGGGAGACAGAGGCAGAAGGAGCTCTATGAGTTCAAGGCCAGCCTACTCTAAATAGTGAGTTCCAAGATACCCAGGGCTACAAAGAGAAACCCTTTCTCAAAACAAAGCAGAAAATAGATGACAGGTTGATGGATAGACAGATGGACAGACAGGTAGATGACACATACACACACTTTCCTTTTGGAAAAAAAGGCCCAGTAGGCATGGTGGTACGTAGTTTCAACACTCCTAAGTCTAAAACAAAAGAATCATAAGTTGAAGACCAACCTGGACTACGTAGTCATGATGACTTTGCAGTCATGATGACAAAATATAATAATAATAATAATAATAATAATAATAATAGACCAATAGGCTTCTCCCAGATAAGCATGCATTCATATAGGCACCCACTGGGGAACAGCAACGTGGCTCTTTGCTGATATGATCTTTTCTCTCAGTCACCACAGTCCCACGAGCTCTGGCTGTTTTGCAGCCATGCCCACTGCTTGTGGTCCGCCTCTTCCCTTGGCGCATGCGCACCTGCCATCTAAGCGTACAGAGGTCCGCCCAGCCGGCATTTGAAATGACCAGGAAAGAATGCTCTTCCTGCTTCTATGGAGGCTGATGCTTGGGGCCATTCCTCTGTGTGTCACCTCTGAGAACGCTGATGCCATGAGGCTCTTGGAAGAAAATGCTGGAGGTCATGATTCAAGAAGGAAGGCTAGGCAGTGACTCAGCTGGTAAGCTGGGGCCGGGAAAGTTGCTATGGGCAGGGTAAGTCAGTATCCCAGTTCAGCAATCCAGAAACAGGAACTTGGTACACATTCCAAGAAGGGCACCCACGAGAGCAGGAAGAGAGGGTTCTGGGAAGGCAGCTGGCCTCCAGAGAAATTGTATTTGCTCCCGAGGCTACACAGCCACCAACAAGAATCCTTCAAAGTGAGATGTTAGACATGTATAAAGAAGCTGAGCTTTACCGGTGGGCAAGACATAGTGGCCCAAGTGACTGAGTCTTCGAAGGCAACCTGGACTGGAGAAATAGGACCATGACCCAAACACCATTAAGCGTCATACTGCCCACAAGTCTGAGCCTGGTTTATATGAACACTTGGCTTCCTGCAACAACTCTGATCAACTAGTAATGACTAGGGAGAGCTGAAGGCATTCTGAGCCGGACAAGTGAGACTCTCTGGACCAGGCTAGTTAGAAAACATGTACTCATGGTACAGGCAGAGAGAACGACAGCACAACACCCAGACCCCGCCACTGGAGCCTGGGAAGAGGCTGCTGAGGGAACCTTCATCCCTGCACCATAAAGGCAGGAGGAACGAAAGCATCTACGTTCTTCCCCTGCTGACGTCCCAGGAAACGAAATGACAAAGTATTTTTCTTAGATGTACAAACCAGCAAAGTCAGAGAGAACCAAAGAGATAACACTAGACACAGTTGTGGGGTACTTATGGGGTGCAAAGACAACAATGAGATGTATAGTTCTTAAATGACAGCAAGGGGATCGGCTAGAGTCTCTGGAAAGCTGGCTTCAGTGAGGATGAGGTAGAGAGTATCTAATGTGTTTAAGGCTCCGGGTTCATTCCCCAACAGTACAAGAGAAAAGTCAGCTGGACCGTCCAACATCCCTTCAGCCTCTTCTAGAAGTTAAGTGACTACCCTGAACTTCTTCCTTCCAGTCAAGCTTGGACAAACAGCAAGAAAGGGTTCTGAGCCCCTGTGCCAGCCAGCCTACAGATCACCTGCCAGGCACGCCTTTAGCCTCTGGAAGACCAGACTAGCCCTCTCAGATCACTCTCACTCGACCAGCAATGATATCAGAGATCACCCTCAAATGGGAGGCCCAACTGGATGAGCCTAAGATGAAGCTAAGGCCAAGAAGCCCATCCTCACCTTCAGCTTGTTAACTGCCCTCCTACCCCAAAGTCGAGGGGGTAACCAGACCAGAAGGAACACTTCCAACACACTGCACTAGTGTACACTTCTAGCCAAAAAAGCCAGTAGTTTCCCCCAGAGAGATAAGACCCTGGAACCAAAAGATAAAAAAACAAGAAGTACATAGACACAAAACTACACACACACACATACACATAAACACACATGTGTACCAACTTGGAGAACGAGAGAGAGAGAGAGAGAGAGAGAGAGAGAGAGAGAACACTTTTAAATTAAAAATGCTAAAAACATGCTTAGAACCAGATATGGTGACACACCTGTGACTCTATCACAGGTGAAGTTAAAGCAGAAGGAAAGCCGCCTGTTAGGCAGCCTAAGCTATACAATGAATTCTAGGCTGGTGTGAACTACATAGCAAAGCCCTGTCTCAATAATAACAACAACCATAATAATGTTAAAGACACTGGGAAAACCCCAGTGTTAAACTTGGATACTACTGATACTGAGAAAACCTTCCTAAAAGACTTGGGAAATAACAAGACAGAAACTTATGAAAGGCACAAAGTGAGAGGATTGATCCAAAATACCTGACATCCAAACAACAAATTCCTTAGACAAACATTACAGAAAAATCGGACGAAAATACCAATGAAGGAACCCAAAAAATTTTCCCCAAACTAAAAGATGTAAACTCCCACACGCAAAAGCCCGCACACTGATAAGAACAAAGACATGCCAGCGCACAGCATCAGGAAACTTAGAGATGGTGGGAAAGAAGAGAATAGTTCATAACCTCACAGAAAGAGCACAGCAGGGCTGTGGATTCCACCCCAGCTACACGCAGAGATTAAGGAGCCAGAAGTTCATAACCTAGAAGATACTGAAACAGTGCCTTTGAAATTTCCATCCCAGGATTCCACACTCAGCCAGTCTGCAAATTGTGAAGGGAAAATGGATAACTTCAGTTAGAAAGACTGAGATCCTGTGCATCCCTTTCCAGGAAGCTTCGAGGATTACACACACACACACACACACACAAAACCCAGGAGATGGGACACAGGAAAGAGATAATGGGGATTCCCAGGAGGCTAGTGACAGAGCAGCCTCTGAGTGACAGTTGCAATACATAAAAAAAAAAAGTCCACCTCTCCAAGTGTATGGCAAACAAGAAGGTTCATGTTCAGCTTCTTGGGGCAAATAAAGTAGAGAGAAAACCTGGTTTCTTTAAGAGAAGGCTTGGAGAATCGGTCAAGAGTTGCAGATTGAATTAATGAGAAGTACACACACACACACACACACACACACACACACACACGCCAAACAATTACTAATCCCAAGGAACACAAAAATATGTGTTTAGCTGAGCTGTGAATATTGACCTAGCCATAAATCGTGTGGCTTATCTTGATCTAGCTACTTCAGAGCCCAGATTCTGTGCCTACATATATTTAAATTTGTTTGCTCCTTCTGGTTTCCCAATAGCAACCTGTTTATGGGGTTTTGGTTGTTGTTGCTGCTGCTGCTGCTGTTGTTTTAATTCCTTCCTTTTTTTTTTTTTGCCTTTACAATGGAAATGTAATTTTCAACCTCTACTTCATGGTAGCTTTGGTCATCTGTGCCCTGAGCAGTCAAACATGCAGTCAAATTAGTAGTTATAATCTGACCCAAGTAAGGACTGGCTGACCCAGGCAGAGATTGAAAGGCAGGCCTAGGTGGAGACAAGCATGGAGATACAGATAAGGTCTACGCCCTCTCCTCTAGGTGGCTTGTGGTTGTTTTTTCCAACAAATCTCTTCTAACAGCATAATCACATGGAATGAGATCATTTTCCCATGATCAGAAGTCAATTTCATTCCTTTCTTACAGACTTGAATGCCCCGCGAAGGACCTTAATGCTTGATACGAATTCAACTTCAAAGACTCTGCTTCACCTGCTGCTCACTGGACGAGAGCAGAGCTTCTACGGGCTCTGAACAGGGACAAAGTCCACAGACACTTACTGAGAATCCACAGGGGAGCCATCAGCAAGCTGAGTATCAACAAATGATCTTCCCCAGATGGGAGTGGAGGGAGTGGGGGGGGGGTGAAGTAAATGCCAAAATCTAGTAGGATGGGTGCAGGGAAGGAAGAGAGGCACCAACCAGGGCAGCCTGGAGAACCTGTAGGAAGAGGTGTGGTTAGAGGCCCTGGGTGCGGGGCGGGGAGGGGGGGGAGCGAGGGGGGGGATAGGGGGAGGCCAGGCATTCTTCAAGAACACAAATGTGCCAGTAATTGTCCACAGTATCTCCATCCTCCTTTAAGGATCAGCTGTAGGGAGAGAGGTTACACATAGCCCCAGCCCTGTCTGTAAACAAGACCACCTTGTTGTAAGGGAATCAAGAAAACAGTGTGGCAATGCTAAACCTTGCATTCCCACCCTAGATTCTTTCCAATCTAGAAAGAGAGGGAAACTCTAGGCCAAAGATCCATGTAGGGCAAAGGTATCGCCTACTAGAGCGCTTCACTGATTTGCATGTGTTTACAATACCTGTCCCCACACAATTCCACAAACCCGAAGGCACACACCCTTGTGGGAAGAACGAGGGTGATTTACATAGGCACCCTACAGAAAGCACCCCTGAGCTGGCAAGGAGAGGAATAGTGATCGGATTCATAAGTGTATGGCGAAAAGATAGGTCTGTCTTAAACAATGAAAATGTAACTGGACGACATGGATGTTTTCAAATACTTAATGTGTAAGTTTAGCCACAGCTCCCCCCAACCCCCGCCTCGCGGAAAAAAATCAAGCTCTTCCTTATTTTGAGTCTATAGACCACAGAGCTACAGTGTCGATCACTCAGCTATTAAATCCCAAATCTTACTTAGGAGACTCGATGCTTCCTCCTACCGCGCCTCGGCTCTGTAAAAGAATTATATAGACGGGAATAGGTTGTCAGAGTTTCCTTAGAGGAAAATGGGAACTCACTGGAAAAATGTAAAACCTCTGCTTAAAGCATGCAACTATTCTGTCTGGATAGGCTCCAAACCCACTTAACCAAGCCAGCCACCCAGTTGTCCCAATTTAACACTGCGATCAACTCTTCTAACCAAATATTCCACTTTCCAAAGATAAGCCCGAATGGGACCTGGTACACAGAAACATATTCGCCAACGACAGGAAAAAGTTAAGAAATGTCAGATCCAGGGGAAATTGCACAGTCTCGGGACAAGGTCCACGTAGTTTTTCCCACTTTGATTCTTCGAGTCCCTGTTTATCAAGATCCAGATACCACTTTCCAGAAGAGAAAAATAGCTAAAGAAGTACGTGCACCTGCTCGGGCACAAGCAACTGTGGACTGTCTTCCTGGATTCGAACTTTACCGCGGGACAAGCAGAAAGAAGAAAGGCCCCCTGCCGCTCAACTGGGAAAGGAACTCAATCGCGAGTCCTCTCGGCTCAGATACCAAGTCCAAAAGGGCTCAGATCTGCAGCCACCGGGGAAGGCGCGGCCATCAGGGGAGCGCACCTGTCCCTTCTTCCTGGCCCAAGGGGGACGGGCCTCTGACCTGACGCAGAGAGTCCGCTCTCACCTCCGTGAGAAGGGTA
Organism: Mus musculus; assembly: GCF_000001635.26. Taxonomy (NCBI): domain Eukaryota; kingdom Metazoa; phylum Chordata; class Mammalia; order Rodentia; family Muridae; genus Mus; species Mus musculus. The sequence goes on from NC_000071.6 coordinate 72,868,309, forward strand.
GAAAAATCCTCCCTAATCCCACTAAGGTCAGTCTCCCGCAGGTGGAGGCCAACTCCGTGAGCGCCGAGAGTCCCTTGGTTCTTACCTTGACGGAGCGCGTGCCGAGACAAGCCAAGACAGAGCGACGTCCAAACTGCGGAGCCCGGAGCTCGGCAAGCGCTGACCAAACCCATCGGCCACGCCCACCGCCCGGCTCCTCCCTGGCCCCGCCCCCTCGCCGCGCCGCCTCTGCCCTCCGCTGCCCACAGCGCCAGTGTCCCACCTTCCTTCCGCGATTTCAAAGCCAAAGGGAAGAATCGGAGCTCGCGGTCCTGCGGCCGAAGTTCCAGGGAGCGTCTCTTATCCAGACAGACGCGGCGTGGGGTCTCTCTAAGTCCGGACTTCCCATCCTAAGAGAACCGTCCAGAAAAATGCTCCTTCGTCCCCGGCTCGGAGAGCCGGTAGCAATAGCACTTGTGGGTGGCTAAGAACCGACCTCCACTTCCGCTTAGCCCCTCGCGGGCGAAACCGGATGATGCTGTGCTCTGGGGTGATAGAAGAATGGGTGGCTTGACTGACAAGCCTGAAGCATCAGAGCCTAGCATAGGGTCACCCACTTACATTATTACTGTTGATACACTAATAATGAAAACAACCTTCAAGTTATTCACTTTAAATACTGTAAAATTCTTAGACTCCAGGAAAGAACGTGCCGTTTGTCACCTAGCTAGCTAGCTAACTGAGAAGCTGTCCTGGAAAGGCTGGGGCTGTAGATCAGTGGTACAATGTTTGCTTAACATGCACAAGGCCCTGGGTTTGATTCCCTACTTTCAAGTCTAAGTTGTCTTTGATGGTAGTCTTGAGTCTTAGCCACTGTTATCTGATCTCATCCATCCTGTACTGTCAGACAGGCATGGTGGCCCACATATTTTATTCCAGCTGAGAGGGCAAAGGCAAGCCCATTTCTAAGCATTTAAGGCCAGTCTGGTAAACATAGTGGTTTCCAGGCCAGCCAGGGCAGGGATATGAGGACCTCTCAGAAGGAGAGAGACACAGGATAGGACTGTAATGTTCATAATAGTCCATGGGAATAAAAGACTGAGTTCGCCTTTGGGATGGAGAGAGAAATTAATTTGTAAAATGCTTGCTATGCCGAAGGTTGATCAGGTAGAGCCCATGTTTTTAAAAAAAAAAAAAAAGGAAAGAAAGAAAGAAAGAAAGAAAAAGGGAAGAGAAAGAAAGGAAGGAAGGAAGCTGTTTTTCACCTGTACTCCAGAGCTGGAGGCAGAACCAAGCATAGCTTGGCCAGTCAATCTAGCCCAACTGGCCAGCTCCGGGTTCCATGAAAGACTTTATCTCAAATAATATGGAAGAGAGCAATTGAGAAAGACACTTAGCCTCTGACCTCCACAGTGGAGCCTTTACATAGGGAGAAAACCAATATACCGGTAAGCAAAGAAACCATTTCACAGGTGAGAAATGTCTTGGCTGAAATAAACTGGGGTAATGAAAGAGAGATTGATGAGGAAGGAGGACTTCTCAAAGGAGGACTCTGTGGAGCTGAGGTTGAACAGTGAATCAGGCAGCCAACCTGAAGACGACGCTCGCGATCACGTGTGCAGTCACGTGTGCAGTAAGACTCCTCCCCGACACGGCTCAGGACTTAAAAGCAGTGCCTCCCTGTGCTATTTCTCCTGTGATCATCTTAATGACCCGAGAAGTCAGCTGACAAGATTCCATTTGACAGGGAAAGAACTAAGAGCAATTTAAAGGACTTGCCTAAAGTCATATAATTAGGAAGGGGCCGGGAATGGGAGGAGAACGCAGAACTGAACCAATGATTCCTGACTCCAGTTCCTCTCCTCCCGGGAAGGCCTCCAGTGTAATGAGCCAAGCTCTGAAGGAACCTTCCCTTTTCTCTCCTGCCTCTCATTCCCTTCAAGAGCTTATTTCCCTGCCATGCAGAGAGATGTCCCTGGGGGAGCAGGGGCTTGAATCTGTGAAACTGTATGTAAAAGAGTAGAGGCACATGTGCGTGCAGAGAGCAAGTTACTGCTACCAGTACTGCAGTGAGTGAGTGTGTGTGTGTGTGTGTGTGTGTGTGTGTGTGTGTGTAGAGTGTAGACTCGGAAGCTTATCATATTGATACCACTTTAAAGGACCTGATACTTCCTTTTTTTTCTTTTCTTTCTTTTCTTTTTAAGAACTATGATACTTTCCTGTCACATGGTCTGCTACCCCTGGGTGACCCTTGTGCCTCATATTCTCAACTAAATGGAATGATGCTTTCTTAATGTTAATAAAGTTGAATATAAAATGGGCATTTATATACATTTCTTGGAGCCCATGGTCTCTCTTCTTGTTGGGTATTGCCATAACATCTATAAAATTGTATTTATTTAAATGCTAGATAACCCTTTTTAACCCATACGTAAATTTCACGTGGCACATAAGAAACATACAGAATCTGTCTGAAAAGTTTGTACATAAAGTGGTGTTTGTATTTGGAGTTTCTGACACTCCTAATTTGGACATCTCTGCCTCCCTTTTGTGACCTTTCACCTATCCAAGGACTCTGCCCCTCACCTGACCATGTATTCATTGAATGAATAAATGATAATGATAACAGACAAGGACAGTATGGTCTACAGAGTGAGTTCAAGGACAGCTAGGGTTATACAGAGAAACCCGGTCTCAATAATAATAAATAATAATAATAACAACAACAATGGTATTAGTCTTGTACAGAGCATCTCCACCTATGTGAAGAGTACCTCATTGCAATTATATGACATGTCTGCTTCTTTCCAATGTGTATCAAAAGTAGCTACTTCTTTGGGACTCAATACATAGAAGGAAGGGAAACTGTTGAATGGTAGACACAAAGTTATTACTTATGCTACCAAGAACAGTTGCTAGGCTGGAGAAACGGCTAAGCAGTTAAGAGCACTGGATGCTCTTCCAGAGGACTCAGGTTTGATTCTCAGCACCCTTATGGTGGCTTACAACCCACCCTAACTCTAGTTCCAGAAGGTCTGGCGCCCTCTCCTGGCCTCTGGAAGTACTACATGCATGCGGCAAGCAGGCATCCATCCAGGCAAAACACCAATACGAACAAATATAAAAATTTGCTGGGTGTGAAGGTACACATCTTAAAAAAATAATTTTAAAATATAATAACTGCTAAATAAATAATTCAAAAGAAATAAAAAAGAAGTTCCATATACAATCTATGTTGTACATCACATAACTGAGTGTGGTAGTACATCCTATAACCCCAGCACTTGGGAAGCAGAATAAAGAGAATGAGGAGTTTCAGGCCAGCCTGGGCTACCCAGTGAGCTGTGTCTCAGGAAACAAGGACTGGAGGGACTGGTGAGCTGGCTCACCAAATAAAGGTACTTGCTTCCAAGGGTCACAGATAACCTGAGTTCCATACCTAGGGTCCCTAGGTAGAAGGGAACTGACTACGACAAATTGTCCTCTGAGCTCCACACACACCATGGCACATGTGTATCCGCACATATGCACATTTTAAATGCTATCCTGAAAGTCCCCCAGCCTTTATTTTCATCTTTGTACACACACACACACAAAATAATAATAATAATAATAATAATAATAATAGTAACAAAATAAATCTTTAATTTAAAAAAGGGGGAGACACTATTAGGCTGCTGGGCTGTATATTCACTGTAGGGTCAGGATCCCTGCTCCTTCTATCTTTCCATGTAGGCTACAGAGCCTACAGGGAGTGTGAACGTTCTTGGACTCATGATGAAGTCATTAAGCCAGGTAATCATCCATACATACCAGTGTTCCTCAAGACTTGTCATCTTTATTTATTTTCATTTTGGGAAGGCTAGCTATGAATTTTAATCCTCCAGCCTCAGCCTCTTACGTGCCTCAATCCCCTTTACATGAAGGCAGAGTGGGAAACCTGGGCTCGTAATAGCACCTGTCATAGACAGTAAAGATGAGCTGTGTACCTCTCTGTGACAAGGCAGTCTCAGTGAAGGGCTCAAACAAAAAGTCTATATCAAAGCAGAATCCAGGTATAAAACCCAAAAGCTTGTGTGAAAGTAACTAGCTCACTGTATTTACAAAAAAGAAAAAAAAAAAAAAACAGGGAAAACTTGAACTAAATGAAAAGACCATCTATAGACCACAACACTCAGATGCAATCGTGTTAGGACTGTCTGGCAAGGACTTTAAATCAGCCACCACAAAACTGTTTCAAAGTACAATTACACACATGCTTGGGGCAAATAGCCTAAGAAAGACAGGAAGTGAAGGAGGCATGGAGGAAAGTAGGAAAGAGGAAGAAGAGAAAGTGGGTGTCCAGGTAAAGCAGTAGAAGATGCAGAAGAGGAAGGGGAAGGCCGTAAGTGAAAATGTTGGCACTAATAATACAGGAGCACAAACCGAAACTCCAGGAATGCACTACAGTGGTGGACAGGATAGAATGAAGAATCAATGAACTGCTTATTCTAGTAATAATCTAATCTGAACTGCAGTGATGGCTGTGGGTGGACAGAAGGAATGATGGAAGGAGGAAGGAAGGGAGTGGGAGGGAGGGAGGGAGGGAGGGAGGGAGGGAGGGAGGAAGGAAGGAAGGAAGGAAGGAAGGAAGGAAGGAAGGAAGGAAGGAAGGAAGGGAAAGTCATTAATAGTTCTCCCAAGCTACAACAAACAGTTTACCATTTGCAACATCAGAATCTCAGAGGAGGAAGAGGACAGAGCTGACACAATGTTCAAAGAAATAATGGCTGAAACTTTCCACATTTGGCAAATGATGTTAAGATGCCAAAGAGTAGGAAGTTGAACAAACCTCATACAAAGAAATTCACACTAAGACCCACTACAGCCGAACTTCATAGTCCTCCCGAAAGCAGAGAAACACAACACTGACCTTAAACGAGAAAACAACTCCCGTGATAGCTCATTTCTCAAGGGGAACCTGGCAGAGGGGAGGGGGAGAGATTTCCAGAGAGCTG